>NW_024582369.1:379491-381588 GCF_018398535.1 Haplochromis burtoni
GTAAACACCTTGGATGATGATAAGGTACAGAGAATTACCTTTCAGTTAGACTTTTTCTTTTAATATTATTAAATAAGGTCCATTTATTTAAAAGTAGCAGTACTGATTGTGATAGTAATGGTAATAGAAAAGTAGCTTCAACTACTGTACAGAGGAAAGAAGACTCCGTCTATTGCCTGGTCAAATGTTTACCATGTCTATCAGTTCTCAGGAGGAATTGGAGCACACAGAGTACTCACCCAGGTTATTCTGAAATTTCAGTGAAATGTTCTGAATATGCCAGGCTGCAGATTGTGTAATGTAAAGCTCTCACTTGATAAGATGAGGTTTGATTGGCTTAATAGTCCTGGAATTCAGTCTGACTTATCACAGTTTATGATGTTAAACAAACTGACTGATGAAAAAAGACCAATCACAAGCAAGGTCACTGTGCCAGTCAGGGAGTTCTTGCTGTGTTTTAAACAGTATTTCCTGAGTGGTGTATACTTAGCTAAACAGGCAACATGTTGCTCAGGCTTCTAAAGAGGCAGAGTTTATGTCAGATGGTGGTATAAATGTTTTCTTCATGTTTATTGAATAGAAGATGCTTGATTTAAGATCCATCGAGGACTGTTGGGAGGGGATAACTATTCGCATAACTTTTGAACTCTTGAATGCTCAGTTTGCCCTTTTACCCTGTGTCTCTCTGTACCAGATGGATGAGGAAAAAGCCAGTGTGGAGGACTTGCTGAGAAGAGGAGAAGAACTGCTGCAGCAAACTTCAGATGAGGGCCAGAGGGAGGAGCTGAGACTTCTGTTGCTCCGGCTGCAAAGTCAATACTCTGCTCACAGGGTGAGATGCATATCATGTGTCCTCTGTAGAGTTTTTCTTTTTCCTCTCCTAGAAAAACACGGGATATTCTTATATTGTGTTTTCTGCTGTGTGCCGATGCAGTACACTGAAAGTGTGTGTTTGTGTCTGCTTGTCTCAGGAGCTTAAGGTGCTGCAAATCAGGCGAGCCGAAGTCTCCGTGCAAACGTCGTCTTCTCACACCTTCAGAGAGGAGACAGCTGAGTTTACAGCTGAGGTGAGAGACGAATGCAAGCATACACATCTAAGAAAGGGGAGGAATAAATACTTTGGAGTCCTTGATGAGAAACTATAGGGAGGGCTTAATGCGTGTGCCTCATGATGCTGCAGCTCATTTACGAGTCAAGTTTAACTTTCTTTGCTTAAAGTCGGTTGAGGTAGCAGCATCAGAACCAGTGAGACCAGCAAAGTGAATAGGAAGGATAGCTCTAAGAGAATAATTCAGCTTAAACTGCCAACCATCATGGAGAGGGTGCTGCATCGCCTCTGTGACCTGATGATCATCCAGTAGAGGGCTAAAAGCAGGGAGTGTCAGCTGGCATCACATTTACACTGTTTTTCCTCTTTGTCAGAGAGTGCTGTAGTTTTTCAGTGGATTTGAGTTCTGTATTAGAGTTTGATTCTCATCTTTTAGTGTTTTTTTTTTTTTGCCCCTCTAGTTACATTAAGTGTAGTTGTTTCTGATTTGCTCTCATTTAGATCTGTACTATTATAATATCAGCTCTCAGTGTAGCCAAAGGTCTTCTTAGCTTCCTGTTTTCTTTTGTAATATCAATATTTTTTATTTAATTTACACTGTATTTAGACTTTTATGGTTATTATACGCATTTATCCTTAAATAGTGTTATTATTCATCCACCCTCTTTCTTTTTGTGGTTCATTTAATTTGGTTGCTGTAACAACGAATAAGTACTTTAAATACCTAGTGTGCCACTTAATTCTTCTCATCTGTCTTGTAGGAGATGTCTGCAGTGGGGCGTAGCACTGCTCCTTCGCTGACTCCATCTGACTACCTTTTAGACATCAATAAAGTTCTTCTCGCCATGGCTGACAACGAGTTGCTGCTGAACTCCTCTGAGCTCAGCGGGGGCCTTTATGAAGACTTTTCTAGCCAGGAAGACACACTGAGAGTGAGCCATACCCAGCCTTTGAAATGAGTCTCTCTACTGTAGAAATCGTGGAGAAAGTTCTGTTTGTTTTTTTTTAAATTTTTTATAAATGTGGTTTGGTTTTGTGGAGCAGTCTTG
>NW_024582369.1:382711-393848 GCF_018398535.1 Haplochromis burtoni
ATCATGGTTGATCTGTTGAAGAAAGCTTTACAGTTTAATTGATCCCTCATCAGTACACTTAACAGACCAATAACAGAATTCATTCAGACTTCTTAAAAAGTCACACTGGCTGTTCTGTCTATTAAAAATAAATAAATATGTAATTCACTGATTATCTTGTATACTGCCCATCACCACTGAACCCATAAGCTTCATAAGACTGGGGGTGGAATTGTTGACGTTAATTGGTGTCAGATAACCAGCGACCACATTTGCAGTTCTGCAATCTGCCTGCTGCATGAACTTCCTCTTCTTTTATTATTCCGTTTTCATGTCACAGAATATCAAAGACAATCTGGAGCGTCTGAGCGAGCAGGTCACAGGGATCCACGAGCGCCAGCCTGACGCCATCCGGGACGCTTCGCCTGCTGAGGTGGCGCAAATGGCAGACGCCCTGACACAGCTCAATGCCGAGTGGGACCGCCTCAACCGCATGTACAACCAGAGGAAAGGGTGCGTGCACCAGCTTCCTATAATATAACAGATAAAGGTGTATTTATATTCATTATCTAGATTTAAGGTTTTAAATCAAACCTTTAAACGCAACAAAGGAGAACAGTGAACAAGCTGCTATTTTTACTTGTGGTGTATTTGTGTGAGTAAGAATATGCATGTCAGGATGTTTAGTAGCTGCAGGGACAATATATGCCAGCTGTCCACTAGTCAAGAGAAGACAGCAGGACCAGATAAAGAGAGACCAGCACACATGGTAAAGAACACACGCTGACCTTAGTTAATGTCAAAAACAATTCCTTGGGCATAAACGGTCTCATGCCAATTCACGCAGTCTTACAGTCATTCACTCATTCACACACATGCACAGTGCATGACCCTCAGTGCCATCAGCACAGTTCATTGGGCATAAACAGTCTTCACATTTGCTGAGTGCAGTGTGTGCAAAGACACTGTAGTAAACTAGTAAGCTAATTTTGAGATTGCACACAAACTCTGCAGCACTGCATCTGTAATCACAATAACCTCTGGGCATCATTAAGTATCAAAAGAATAGAGTACATGTTGTAAAATTACTCATCCGGAACTCATTTCTTCAGCTTGTCCCTCTGATCAGATTTGTTCTTTTCAGAGCGATCCTCTGAAAGGAAATAGCCGTTGAGCAGACCACCGTTGTGATAGAGATCTGTTTTTTTTAAGTAATCATCCTCTCGTTCTCTATTTCTTTTTATTCAGTAGTTGTGCTGTGATCTTCACGGTGTTGTCAGAGGTTCCTGATTGTTGCAGCGTTTTTAATAGAGGTCAACTGTTCAGTTTTCCCTTATCATTTCCCGATGGTAGAACATGATGAATTCATTCATTTTTCCGTAGCTGTAGCATATTAACAAGCGGATATGATTCCAACCAACATAACGGATAAAATATGCAGACTGTTTTCTCACTACTATACTCTTACTCACTACAGATACAGTAGATTAGGTATGCTTTTTGAACAGTGGATGCGTAATTGAAAATGAGAGAGAAAGTCAAAGGAATGGGAATTGGATCACAGTGATGTTATGGTATCAATGCAGCTGAAAACTCTTCACTCAGTTTGGCTACTGTTCTCAATAAAAGTGGCAGCGGAAATGACAGTTTGAGTCACAATCGAGAGGATTTACAGCCATAGAGATAACATCGATGTTAGTGATATACATAATATGACTGTTTTATTGGTGATGTATTACATTTATATAATTTATAGCCCAGTGCTTCACAGAGCCTTTGCTGTGCACCACACCTTTGAGTTCAGCTGTGTTAAAAGGGTCTGAAGCGACGGCAGAAAGTTGGACAGATTGTCGGTGTGTCCTTCCTCGTTTTACAGATTATCTCCAGATTTCAGCTTTGATGCATGTGCGTTTCCTTTTTGTGCTGCAGGAGTTTCGACCGTGCTGTAGAGGAGTGGGGGCAGTTTCACTGTGACTTGAAAGACATCAGTCAGTGGCTGACTGACACAGAAAACCTGCTGTCTGAGAGCGTTAGCCCTGATGGACAGCTGGACCTGGAATCTGCACGACAATACCAAGAGGTCAGTGGAGGGTGGTGAATCGTTGGTCTGTGTTAAGTTTTTTGTTTTGTTTTTTCTCTCCTAATCTGTTTTGGTTTCTTTACCCCAGAGACAGAATAAATATATATATTTTTTTGTGACAAAAGGCCTGTCAGGTCTCTTTCTTTTATTGTTATGGAGACTAATTAGATTAATTTGGCAATATCACATCATCAGCGTGTGTTTACAAGTTTAAATCAAGATTATTAACTCCCAAGGATGCTGTAGTAATATGTTCACGCTATAGGCAGCTTGATGGTTCGACGTGTTAGACAGAAGATAATTGCATTTGGCTCCCCCAGGGGAAAATGGGTGCTATACTGTATCTAATAAATACACCACACATCTGACTGTTCATTATGCAGAGTGGAAATGGAGAGAAGTGAACTGAAGAGTAAGATTAGAAGGGGACTTAAATTTCGCTTTGTTTGATTGCTAAAGCGGTAATTTCATTTCCAAGGGGAATTAAATTCTCTGAAGCTGTTGCATTATCGCTGACGGCGCCGGTGCCATTAACACCTTTATCGGCGTGATTTGCAAAAGCTCGAGCCGCAGTCCAGTGCGTCTGTCTTTTTTATGTTTTCACAGACACTGAGAATGAGACGAGGGATCAAGTGGATGGGAATTGAGAGATCAATTAGCTGAGTCACCCTTTAGCGGACTTTACAATCACTCACTCTACTTTACGAGTCTGTCTTGGCAGGTTAAATCTCTCTCGGTGGAAACAGAGATTTGGCAGCTTAAGTCGTGACTCGCTACAAATCATGCCTATGTGTCAATAAGAGATTTGCCTGGAGAGATGGACCTGAGCTCGGGATTTGAGCACTAGTAGATCAGATTATGCTGTTTGACTGAAGCCTTCCCCCCCCCCCTTTCTTTTTCTCCTTTTGTCTCTCCCTTTGTTCGGCATGCATTTTAGGAGTTGGAAGAAGGCATTGCCAGTCATAAGCCCGTCCTGGTTGGACTCAGCCACACTGGAGAGCAGATAATTGGCAAGCTCTCCTCTCCTGATGGGCCCCTGCTTGAAGAGAAGCTGGAAACTCTGGGTCGGCGTTGGAGAGCGGTAAACCGCCAAGTCCTAGACAGACAGCGGAGGTAAAAATGACCTTGTACAAAAGAGGGGGGAAAGATTGAGGATTTGGCGTTTGACATTCTTGTGTGTTGACATATAACATCTTAGTTCTAGAATACAATGTAGCATAGAGGTTGGTGCTCATTCTCCGTTACCATCAGTCTGTTTCTTTATCAGTGTTTGTCAGGTTAACGTTATCAATGCGGTCAGTCAGCCTATAACAGCAATTTAAATGTAAATTTTTAGGATCAGGCCTGCAACCTGGAGGAAATGGAGATCCTAATCTAAGGTGTGTGTGTGTGCAGGTTGGCTGGAGGGGATCCGGCCCTGTCAGAGCTGGTGAGGAGGCGCGAGGAGCTCGCTGTGTGGCTCGAGCAGGCAGAAAACGCTGTTAGCTCCCTGCCTGTCACTGCCACTGACAGAAATCTCAAAGAACTGAAGGTAAAGCAAAACTCAAAACATGCTCGAGTTAGTCTGATTCATGGGAGCTCAGAGATTTCTATTCCTGCTCAGGAGCTGCTGGGGAAGTGCTATTTTTATGGTCAGCTCTGACTGTGTTGTGTTGTCCTTTGTTCTTCTTTCCCCTCTATGCTGTACTGTGAGCACAAGTTGCTCAGAGTGTCTCAGTTAGTCACAAGCAGAACCAGTCTCACCCAGCAAACGTAAACAGAAAGAGCACTGACACTTCCTGTTTTTAATATTCCTGTTTACATCCTCCAAGCCCTCAAACTCAGACTTGTACCTTATGGAAATACACTGCAGAGTAGAATCATTCACACTGCATATCTCTGTGCAACAGGAGTTTGCTTCTTTGTTTCCCATTCCTTTGACTTTATCTCTCATTTTCGATCACACGGTGAAATTAAGCCTCGGTGCATCTTTCCTTGCAGGCCCTTGCTGAGGAAATGGATTTACAGAACGAGCGTCTTGGCTGGCTTAACAAGCACGCTCCTCAGATCCTGTCCAGTCCCAGTGTTAGCCCGCAGAACAGAGAACAGCATGTTGCCAAACTCAGAGGCATAAACCTCAACTGGAGCAAGGTATGAAACAAACCGAGCGGGCGGCATGCACACCCAAGTTTGTGAATGCAGAACCTCAAATGAGGCGATGTAGGATTTTGAAATTAATACCATATGTCCATCTACTAAAAATCTTGAGCGGGTTTGAATCTCTGTGACCTCCACCTCATAGTCAACCTTTCTGAAAATCACCTAGAATTTTCAATTTTATACCATAGGTGCATCTACCAGGAGGCTGAGGGCTAGCAGTAGCTATAGCTGGCTTCTTAGCCTTGTAGTCAAAGTGGTTGGTGTGAAACGTTGAGTTCCCTTTCATCTGCTGCTTCATCCCTGATTCTACCACTCCTGCAGGTGACCAATGAGCTGTTGGACAAAGTGGGTGAAGTGGAGACCAACCTGCAAAGTCACGCCCAGTTTCAAGATAGGATGAACAGACTGACTGACTGGGCCGTCATCACGCACCAGACGGTCACGACCCGCGGCCTGAATCCTGGCCAGGCACTGGTAGGTGAACTAAACAGAACTCAGAAAACTAATACACTGGTGCTCACTGAAAATCCATCAATTCTATGCAGGCCTGTCCTCTTATATGATTTTTAAATACGCTGTAGGATCTGGAGGCTTCCATGAAGGACAGAAAGAAGGAGCTGGAGGACCTGTTAGCTCATTCAATAGAGCTGCAGAGACGACAGCAGCTGTTGCCTCAAGAAAAGGTTTCCATAGTAATATAATTTAATAACAAAGTACTAGTGATTGTGGCATATAATTACACATTATTGCACTGTTGAAGTGCTGCTGCCTCACTTTGGGCCAAAAAGATACAATTTCCTGTAATTTCTTAGTTTAATTAGCTCTTTATCTGGTTACACACCATTTCTAATGCTATTATTTTGTACTAAGTCTATATATATGTTTGTGTGTGTGTCTCCTTATGCGCTATCATGTGTATAGGCTAAGGTTGAGCAGCTGGCAGCTGACTGGAAAGCCTTGGATGGCCGGCTGAGGGAATCTCTTGAGCCACCTCTGTCTCCATGGACACATCACCAACATGTAGTCCAACACCAGCAGCTGGGTAAAAAAAAAAAAAAATCCAAGAAATGCAATTATTTCTCTTTTTATGTATCGCTGCCTCTGTTTTTATGGTGCATCAAGGGCATAAGGAAGAAGGCATCCAAAACTTGCCCCAGTGAAGTATTTAAAAATGAGATGCTTGTGGATCATTAGCAGGGCATGACAAAAATAAGTAATAAATTCTTAAATTTGCAATTCCCCTTTGTCCTGCCTTAATCTGGAGCATGAAATGCTTGATTAAAAATAGCAAGAGGTGAGCGGCAAAGGTTGTAGCAAACTAAAACCGTCCCCGATGGCTCGTTCGTCATGATTTGGTGTGGTGCTACTATCCTCTGAGAGCCTTTTGACAACACCACCTCCCTCCTTCTAACATCTTTAATGTTTGTTGCATCATTTCCTTTTAAAGGAGCTCTATATGTCAAACCTTGCTTGGATCAAGATTTTTTCCTTCTTTTTTTTTTTCTTTTCCTCCCCCCGCCCCTGCTTCAGTGTCTGCCGTCCCTTCAGCCGTGCAGATGGCCAGCTTGGTGAGTGAGGACCCACACCACCAAACCCCGCACACACCGGACACCGTGGCGCCCACTGATCTTAACGAGACTGCCACTGAGCTTGCAGACTGGCTAGTCCTCATCACCCAGATGCTCAAGTCTAATATTGTCACTGTGGGGGACACGCAGGAGATCAGGACCACTATGGGACGTCTTCAGGTGAGAAATTGGTTGATTTTTTTTTTTGATTTTTTTTTTTTATGTGTGTGATTCATTTGTTTTTGTTTTTTTTAAACTGAACTTTCACTAAACTTTCCTTGTATGTTTCTTCACTTGACAGGTGACAAAGAATGACCTGGAGCAGCGTCACCCTCAGCTAGAGGACATTTTCACACTGGCGCAGAACATCAAAAACAAAACCTCCAACCTTGATGTTCGCACATCCATTACTGAGAAATGTAAGAAAAAAGTTGTCAGGGAAAAAAATAAAAATAGTAGCAAATATGTGTGTTGTGCTTTAGCCTTTGTTTGTCCATATAACCACATCTGTCTCTGGCTTTAGTGGAGAAGGTGCGCAGCCAGTGGGACAGCACTCAGCATGGTGTCGAGGCACGGCTCCAGCAGCTGGATAATATGATTGGTCACAGCAACCAGTGGGAGGAGCAGAGGAAGGGGGTGATGGGCCTTATTGGGCACCACGAAGGATGTTTCCATAACCTTCTTCAGCGTCAGTCCAGAGATCCCCTGACTGAACAGCTTAAAGACAATAAGGTTAGCGAGAAAAAAAAAAACACTGCTAAACTTTCTCTCTGTGACCTCAGTACGCCTCATCTGTCCTCTTGAGGTCATTTACTGTGATTCTGTAGCAAGCTTGTCTACTCATATTCCTCACGGAGAGAAAAAAAAATGGATCAAAGCGAACTTTATAACATATTAGAGGTCCTTTATACAGTCGTGTAAGTTTATACAAGGAGAGCATGAATAAATCACCTCTCTGAAGTATCACTTTGAACTTTAATAACGTTCGTACACCCACATCATCCATCATTTTAATTTGAGATGATGTCTTGGCCAATGATTTCTGGCACCAAATCCTGCCTCTTCTGACAGATTACAGGGACCGAACACTAGAGGGCAACTGAGTTTAACAGAATCCAGGATGCTGTATACACAGCTGTTTGCTCCTGGTGTGTGGTCTTGTAATAATGAGTAATTATGTATTTAAAATAGTGAAGTACACTTTTTTTTGTTAAAAGAAAAGGAGCCCAGCAGTCTTATATGGATGACTTACTTCCAAATGCTGAATTTGGAGTCTTAATCACCAGGGTCTAATGTAACATGCTTGATTAAGCAGAGGTTAAACAAACAATGTCAAAGAGCCGAGCAGCAGAATAACAAATTTGTGTGTGTGTGTGTGTGCATGTTGTTGTTTTTTTGTTGTTAGTTTAATATTTCTTTTTTCAGCTTAGAGAATGAGTCATTAATATCCTCGCACGGCAGTTTTTCATATACCAGGCCACAACAGTATACAGCAAACGGCACAGGAAGATGAATAACTCCAATGATGATAAACAATGCCCTTCACAGTGACTTACAGTATTCACGCTGACTCACATCTGTCACATCCTCAGAGTCGCAGTCCAGTGTCACGAATATCAAAGCGCTGCATTGTTTTACAGGAGTTTCTCCAAGCTCTGGGCCGAGGCCAAGCTACAGTCGCAGCCTTCAACGAGTTGTCCAATCACCTTTTACGAGAGTATTCTACCGATGACACCAGGAGGATCAAAGAGGTCGCAGATAAACACAATGCTGCCTGGAACAGCCTCAACAATAGGTGCATACAAATTGGCCCGCTCACCCTTTCACTGTGCTTCAAGGCAGATACCCTTTAACAGTATTAAATGTTTCTGAAGTTATTGCTATATCTCATATATAGCTATGCGTTTGTCTCAATCATATTAATGGACAGGGCCAATGACCGTCACACGCAGCTGGACAGTGACCTGAAGGGCGTGCAAGTGTCTCTCAGGGAGCTCGAGTCCTTCCTCAAATGGCTCCAGGAGGCTGAGACTACGGTCAACGTTCTCGCCGATGCCTCCCAGAGGGAAGATGTGTCGCAGGACTCCGCCCACGCGAAGGAGCTGAGGCGACAACTGGAGGTAGGGGCTGTAAATTGATAGAGAAACCGCGAGTATGTGAGGAATATATGCACAGGTGCCAGCCTATTATCTCACTGTCATCCTTCATTAACGCATCCTTCAGCTACCGAGCAGGGGCTGGGGTGTGTGTATGCTGCTGGTTAAAGGTGTGTGTGAATCAGAGGGCGTGTGAATGCTTTTACACCTTGAACGTAGCTCAGTGATCTCCTTGTTCTGTCCCGCTTACGAAGTGTGTGTGTGTGTGTGTGTGTGTGTGTGTGTGTGCGTGTGTGTGTGTGTGTGTCCGCCCTCAGCTTGCTTGTCATTTACCCAGATGTTCCCTCCAGGATCAGTTGACGCACATCATCCTATACTCTATGTAATGATTTAATCCCAAAATCACCTCACCTCAGCCTTCCAGCAGATACAACAGGCGCTAATCTTCTTTCATGTATTTATTTATTTTTTACTTCTTGCTGAAGTTGAAAAGGTGTTTTTAAAAATGTCTTGTGGTCATCTCTTTTGGCTTCTACATTGAGCGACGTTTTAACAATCTCATTGCTTTTTCAGAGGAACTCCTTGTCCCTGAAAAAGCGCTGCAGTGTCATCCATCTTTCAGAATCGAAATCACCAGTCCAATAAAAATTCTGTGTTTTCTTGTCTTGAACGCTACATTGCCATCACTCCCGCTTCCATTTTCCGATCATTTAAAAAGAGGCCAAGGTTATAGAGAAAAATGACGCTGAATCACCGCATGAATGGCTGCAAAGATTTCTGATTCATCAACTTGATGCGAATCTGATGGTCACAGATTTTTGTAACCCGTTTGCTGAGCCTTTGCCGGATTTGGAAGTAATGAATGCTATTATCACATTTACCTGCCCATTACAGTCATCTATATTTGTTGTATTGAACATAATCCATCATTATATAAACCTTTTCAAACTTACGTCCTGCATATTATTACAATTTAGTCCTGCAAAGGTCGTGTGTTTTACTAGAACACCAGAAACTGTCTGTATAAACTCCTCTTATACGATGAGTTGGGATGCCAAAATTGGCACAAAGGTAGATCTTAGGGCTCTGAAGGTTATCAGCTATATTACGTTTTAGCACATTATCATGTTGCAACCTAGCAACCACCAACCAATGGGCTAAAATTAGCCATTTGTAGCATTTTGCACCAAGAACACTTTAGACAAGCATTGGACAAGTTTATTTTCACAAACCTTAACTTATACATGTATTGTAATGTCATCGTGTTGCCTAGCAACCACCTATCAACCTACTGTAGTGAGTTCAGTAAATGTGTTAAAATAGTAACTAAGGGTAGTTTCCACCTGACTCCATTATGTTTGTGCTTAAGAGCAAACATATTGGTGTAGCTTTCCTAATTTGTTATCACCCGCCGCCTGTCTTTATCTTCTTTTGTCATTTCATTACCAGTTGGAGTCGAAATTGATGGATGGTCCTCGCCCAGAAAGTGGGTTTACATAACACAGACAGGCTTTAAGCCTTTGATGTTGTGGCTTTACTGAGTGTTGTTCCCCACAAACCCTTTCATTAGGTCACAATGACTGCTCTGCCACTGTTCGGTGCTTAGTTACTTTAATGACAATTTGTAGCCGCAGGCGGTTGTCATTCTCACTGCTGTTTTCATATTAAGCCCGCAGTTGGTGACTGGTCAGACTCGGTGACAAATACAAATTGGTGCATTAACTGATATTTCATGAAAATGTGAGGCTTAATGGCATAAGACCGAAAAACAACTGATGCTGTTGCGTGTGATGCAGTAATGACCACAGGAATCAACATACTGGGAAACAAACTTGTTTGTTCTCTTGCCGAGTTGGATTAGAATTGATCGTGACTGTCTGATAAATTGGGGAATTATGTGATCAGTCTGGTTAGTCTCCTGCGGATTTTTGTGGGCTTCCAATGTAGCCAGGAAATCGGGGATAAAGAATAATGGATTTCCAGTTCAAAAATTCCTGTTCTCTTCATTGGTCATTGGTTACGAAAAGAAAAAAGCTAATTAAAGCTTAATCGTTGTCAGATGACAGCTATCGTTTCAGGTTTGCTCAGTAGAGCAAACTTTGTGCCAGAAATCTTGTCCCTTTGCTACAGATTCCCCATAATCACAAGCAGATATCTGATGTCTTTACTCGGCTCAGCCACTATAAAAAAAAAAAAAGTCCTTGTTTTATTTATTTATTTATTTATTTTTCTGGGGTTTTTTTTATGAATTTATAAAATTTCTTAAATAGTTTTTGCTTCACTGAGTGGAAGAAGTACCAGTTTTATTTCTTTTTGAATTAACAGACACTAAAACTTTGCAGAAAATAAGGTCGCCTGACTACATTTTGAAGCGTCGGTAATTAATTACAAAAATAAATTTTGATCCAGTTCAGTACGCTTTCATTATCTTGGCACTGGAAGGCAGGCTGTGCATGAGCCATTATAGAGATATATGTAACTTTGTATTATTTTATCTACATGCACTATATTTTCAATAGTTAATTTTCTGGACATTTAACTCTATAAATTGTGCCTTTTTATAACAAACTCCCTCTCATTAATTTGCACTGGTCCAGTAGAGACAAAAACTTCAAAGGGATAATTACCACCATGTTATGTAATTGCATATTGTCTTACTGGAGCATACAGGAAGTCACTTGTTTACATCACAAATGTGCACATTTGGTGGAATAATGTGCAGATTTATTCCATCATGAAGGTGCAAAGATGTACACAGCCTGATGATCTGCTTATATCTCGCTTGCCTTGTGCATGTTTAGCTGTGGGCTTTAGATTTATGTGGGTTTGTGCATGATTGTACTGTGGTGTAAGCAGATGAGTCGCACATGCTTTCTACAACCTCTTTCTTTGAAAAATGGTTCATAGTTTTATTAACCCAGAGCCAACAAAACACTCAATGTCTCTTGTAATTCCCCGTGAAGCAGAGTCAATACTCTGTGGAATGACTGAAATGGATGCTGTAGCCAGTTAAACCTTGTCTAAACACAGCTCTTCAGTGAGCTCATCATGCCATCTCTCAGTGTGTGTGTGTGTGTGTGTGTGTGTGTGTGTGTGTGTGTGTGTGTGTGTGTGTGTGTGTGTGTGTGTGTGTGTGCGTGCCTGTTGGTGAATGATGATTACTCTAGTTGGCTGCATCTTTTTCTTCCTTTCCACTGTCAAGTTACTGTCATTTAAATCAGGGACCAAAAAACAAAACAGTTTTTGTTTTGTGCGTCAATTTGTGTCACATCTTT
>NW_024582369.1:393868-396800 GCF_018398535.1 Haplochromis burtoni
AAAAAAAAAAAAAAAAAATGATGGAGAGGCGGCTGGTCTTGGGTTTTCATCCTCAATTCAAATTAGTGCCTCTTGTCTTGTGGTTGGGAGAAAGAAGGGTGTTTTTCATCACTTTAAATGAAAGTCAAACATTAGCAGAGGGCATGAAAAGGGTTAAAATATCCACTCTATGGTTTATACTTTGTTATACAGCGTGGTTAGGAGTTCAGGAGGAAGTGAGCGGCTGCTTTTCTCTGCTCTTTTTCTTCTCTAAATGTCATCTCTCTGCTGCCTGGTGCCTCCAGCAGATACATTCTCTAAACATTCAGCTGTTTTCTGCACTGATAAAAGATACTTAAAAGCCTTTTATCTTTTATTTTTGACCTTGCCCTCCTACCCTATCTTCTGATGCTCTGCTTTCCACCCACTTTTTATTTTCCTCATTTTTTGGTTTTATCTGCAGTTTACCAGCATGTCCTCCCTCTTTTCTTCTCAGTTAATCGCTTAAAAAAATAGTATTTTTTATTTTTTTTTGGCGACAAAAACATGGCTCTTAATTAAAGACACATGCACCGTATCTCTCCCACACACTTGTTTGTGTCTGGAAATATTTTTCTGTAACATATTTGGCTTTTTAAAGAGATATATTATCAGTTGTAAACACCGAAAAACATAATTTTCTCTTTTTGGTAGGTGTACTGTAGTTTTTGGCCTTTAGTTTTAAATACTTAATTTTTTTGGACTGCTAGTGGTTTTATTAGATAAGCGGCAGCAAAGAGACAACAAGGAAGCCAGGAGGAGACACCACATGGGTAATGACAGAAGTCTGGTCTGATGCAGCCTGCGTTTGGCACCACAGATAAAAACTAAATCAAAAACAGTCACTTAATGGCTTTTTCGGGAGATTTTAAGTGCATTTGGCATTTCCTGATGTAATTTGTTCCACGATCATATCTCAGGTGTCTGAAACTGAGACAACAAAAATGGCTTGCTTAATGGAAGAGGAGAACTAGAGCTAAAAAAAGTAGACTGTTATTTATTTTGCATTGAAAAATTACTGTCTGAAACTAAAGTTTCTCAACAAACCTTTTTTTCTTTAATAAAAACGTACCAATGGTTGTCAGCTACCCTAATGGAGAAAAAAGTCTGTCGCAAATTGCATTAAGAAGAAGTTGCGTAGGTGTAGTAACAAATTGGCTCAGTGTAGTTTGAAGGCATTCAGAATTGACCTCTAACCTGTATGGTGCATTATTGTATCTCTAGAAGCATTGTTTTTGGGTTCATGCAATCCTATGTGTTCTCAGATTTGCTGGATCCACCTGACTGCTCTACAGAGTAGGGCTGTGCGATATGACCAAAATCTCATATCCCGATATAAGAATTCTATCGTCCCGATAACGATATAAATCACAAAAATGTAACATTTTCTGTAAATTCTGTGAATCTCGGGCAGCTCGACTTGCGTGAAGTGTTTCCAGCTGCGCGCGTCATGTAGCTGGAGTCGAGTGTTTTAACCGATGCATGAAACGATACATTTTTAGACATAAGTTGTAACGGCCGCCGTTTTCTTTGTGAGTATTTATTACACGGCGTGCTGCGGGGAAAAGCCTGTTCTAACGTTTGAGTCTAAGGTTTATTTTTTAGCACCTGGCGGCTCTTTTTTACTTCTCATCCGTAAATAATCTGCTCTTTCACGTGATTCAGTTTATTTTGAAAAGTCTCAAGTGGATCTTGAGCTTTATTGTGAAAGGTTTACGTGGAACATAAACAAGCGGACACGCGATGGTGTTACCGTCGTTGTTGCTAATGACAACGCATAAAAACAGGCGCTTGTCCGTCCGTAGTGTGGTTATATTAAATATAAGAGAAAGAAGAAATTAATATAGCCACTACAGTGACCATCAAAAGGATGAAAAAATATTGCCGTAAACAGTTTATTTTGCGACACCACGAAACAAACGATAGCGTTAAATGAAACGATAAACGTTTTTATATCTTCACCCGATATATATCGTTATATCGAACAGCCCTACTACAGAGCATCAGTAACACTTAAGAACAAGCACTCAACAGTGTTGTCTGCAAGTATGAATGGTACCAGCCTTCTTGGTCTCGAGTGCTTGACAAGTGAGGATGTCTTGCTTCTTCAGTTTTAAGCAACTGACAGAGCCCGAGGTAATGTGGGGGTTGTGTAGTGGTGTGAGGTGTGAAACCTCTGTAAGATGTAGCCCCACCCACCATCATAAGGCAAGGTGAGAATGGGGGATTGAAGACTGCTGACTCAAGGTGGCTGGTAGCTGGTGCTGTAAGCCATCACCTTTGTTCAACAATGGTCGATCACAGCGGATGTACATTGCCTCCTTTACTCCTTCCAAACTATCTGTCTTCTCGGTCCAGAAAGTGAACACTGGCATCCTTGACGGAATGCCCTCTCTCCTGTAGGTGTACAGCAGAGTCTATCAAGCACTCGACTACCATGACACGGATGACTGTGAACCGACACAGACTTCTTGGCGCTCACGTCACACATTCGAGCTGCGATACTACAGTTCTTACTTATTTTTGACCTCTGCTCATGTGCAAAGATGTATTTTTCTTTTTGTCATCAAAATGAAAAATATGTTTTTGACTACTCATGTTTAACATTCATGAGTCAGCCACCAGCTTCATGGGCACGTAAGCCGTGGAAGTGCTCCAGCTAAGATTGCCAGTGCAGAAAATGAATGGGACCGCTACTTCCCAGAATCCTGGATGCCTGAAATAACCCCTCCTTCTCTATATCTCTATTGTGTGTGGTTCTCATTCGTCCTCCAAGTTCTTGCACAATCTCTATCTCTCTCTGTCGCTCTCTCTCTCTCGTCTGATTGTCTCTCGCTCATTGATTTGTTTCTTGCCTGGCATAATGTCATTCAACCTTCACAACAGATGCATTGTTTGTCTTCCCTCAGTGGTG
>NW_024582369.1:396863-403244 GCF_018398535.1 Haplochromis burtoni
CTCTCTCTCTCTCTCTCTCTCTCTCTCTCTCTCTCTCTCTCTCTCTCTGTCACTCCTTCCCTCTCTTTCTCCTCTCCGGATCGGCAGCAGTAAAAAGTAAGCCGCGTACGGACAGCTTCTCTTCTCGTCCAGTGCAACTCGTGCCGTCCTCTCTCCTTTCCCTCTCATCTCTGCCAGCACTTTGCGCTCTTTCTCTCCCCGTTTATCTTTTTCTTCTTCTTTGTTTCTTCTTCTTCTTCTTCATCATTTCCCTCTTCTCTGTCACTCTCTTGACTCTGCAGGGTGCCGTCACGAGTGATTTGTTTGATTCTCTTCTGGCTCTGCGGTCGAGGTGCGCGTGTGAATGTCCGCGTGGAGGAGAAAGTGAGTGTCTCGTCTTGTCCGGCTCTTTTGCATCATCGCGCGCATGTGTGAGTGCATGCTAAGAGCTGTGTGAGTGACTGTTTATAAAGAGAGAGAGAGGGGGGGGGAGAAAGCAAACTGAGGCTGCGCTCACTATGTTTATTGTGTGTGCGTGCGTGTATGTGACGAAACGTGGGTGCATGCTGAGCTGAGTACGCCTGCGAGTGAGTGAGTGTGTGTGGGTTTTTTTTCCCCCTTCTCTCTCTCTCTGTGTGTACATGTGTGTGTGCGCATCACGTCAGCTTGGCTGGGGTCTGGTCGGCTGGAGAGGGAGAGGGAGAGGGAGAACAATATGAGCGGGGTAGGGCAGTGCTAGCATGCGGACCAGGAGCAGGCTGCTGCAGACTTGTAGCAGTCTTAAGATGATGGCCATGGTCCGGACCTCCCTCCAGAAAGTGGTGGTCTTCTTACACAGGCTCCAGAGGATGGCCATCTCCTCGCCGCGCTACCAGAAACTCTGCAAGGTACGTGGAGACACGGAGCTGGAGAGCAGAGAGTTCATGTTTTTCTTTTTTTTCTATTTTTCTTTTCCTAATTTAATTGGATTTTCTTTTTAAACTTTTACGATTGCACTCGTATGTGTCATTTAAATGATTATTTTTTGATTCTTTGGGATTTGTTTGGAGTCTATATTTATCAGATGCTCTGTTTGTGCATCCCTGTCAGCAAGCAGCCATAAAGTTTTTGCTGCACATGTGTATGTGTATTTCCCCCACCCCCAGTGTAAATGCTCTTGCTTTTCAGAAATCTGGAGTTTATCACCAAGTTGCCCGTCTTTGCCTCATCCATAGCTTCTCCTCTATTTTTGGCCTTTTTATTCATGAGTCATTCGGTTGTCAAGACATTCAGTTCCTGCTGAAGTTGTTTTGAGGACTCCAGTCACCTCCACAGCCTGTCGTTTTAAATATATATGTGCATATATACATCAGCAGCTTTAGGAACTTTTGGCACTTCTTTCACATATCAAAGAAGAATTCAAACTGTGCGTCCCTGCCGTAGAGTGAGGTTGTGTGTGCACGCTTTGTATTTTTGTCAGCTTTTAAAGTGAGTGCAGGCATACACAGGGATTGTGGTGAAGAGTGTGTTGTATTTGTTTTTGGTACACAACTATTTTTGCTTGTTTGGGATTTTCAGAGACATTGTGACAGGTGGGACTGATGGGACGCTGCTCTGTAACCTAATTTAATTCGATCTCTTGATTAAAGTTTTTAGCTGATCTCATTATGTTGACACGACACACCGGTTAACAGGTTGGCGCCACACACACACATTCATTCGAAAAGCGCATAAGAGAAACATGAGGAGAGTGTATTTGGTTAAAAAAAGAAAATCAAAGTCAGCTTTATTGATTTTACTTGAGAGAAAACGACCGCTGATGTGCACCGGACTCGATGTCATTTTGTACCCCTGTTGATCATTATTGATCGCTGATCTTCATTGCCGTCTCTCTTGCGCTGCACAGCACTGACCTGCTCTCGCTCAGAGGGTAAGGGTGGGGGTGGAGAGGGGAGACCAGCTGTTGAGATTTGACAGTACTGTGCGTGTGTGACTGTTGGAGAGCGACGGACTAATGCATCAGAACAGTTTTGGATTAGTTTCCAGCTTCAATCATGGCTCGACAAACATGTGGTGGCTCAGTTTAATCCATCCTGAAAATTCGTTACGCTTTAGGGCTGCATGTTTTTGCCTTTTTTTTTTTTCCCTACTCACCAAGTGTGTGGTTATTTATTTATTTTTTTGTCTCTACAGAAGAAAAGCCAAAAATTATCACGAGAAAGTCTATTTATATGTATTTTTTCCCTGTTTTTTTTTCTAGCCTGTCTTGTTTCTCTGGGAACAAAACAAGAAACAAAAAGCAATAGTGACGACTCAAGGATTAGACCTTGTTAAAAAATAAAAAAATTATGGGAGAGTGATAAACAGAGCATTAGGCATTTGGGATTAGGCATTTATTTCCTGCTCTTTCTCAGCTTATCTTGCAGATGCTTGACTTTGTTTGTTTTTAAACAGTTCTTGGCAAAAACAATTAAAACTAGATCTGTGGTAGCAACTCTACCCCTCTTGAGTTGATTTGCTCTTTTGGCTCCATTAAGCACCCTTAAGGGGCCAGACCTTCGCTGGATTGTGTCTGTACCGGACAGTGGGAGGAATCAGTCATTCCACAGCCGATTACCCTCCCCTGGGTTGCATCAGTCATTCCAGCTTCGTTTGGCCTTCCCTTGGGGGACTGTAATGCCAGGGTAGTCCTGCCTCCCTGGGGTGCGCTCACTGGCCGGCAGACTGGAACAATGACATCCTGATGATAGATTCGAAATGGGCTCACCCTGCGGCTCTGGTCATTCTTTCTTTTTTGGAGGCAGACCACGGCCTGTTTATCGTCTGACACGCGTTATTAAGTGCAAAAATAATGGAAGCTGCTTCATTTAAATTGAATAATTTCAACATTTCTAATTATTCTCAGAGGAAATAACTGATTTCATGTATTGTATTCTTTAGTTTCCTGAAGAACATGTTGTTTATGTTTTCGTACCACTCTTAAAATCGTAAGAAAAATAAATCCCGCCAACACTTTCAATTTGATCACACTAACTCAAGTCAACAGTTCGTGTTTTCGTCTGACTCACTGTCACAAAGGCTGCTTTTTACCCTTGGAAAACCAATTAGATGGCAATATCAAGCTTACCTCTTGAAAAGCACGGACTTGCATCATGTTTGTCGTCACTACCTCTAACAGAGTACCAGTGCAGGGCACGGTGACCACTGACTCACCGTGCTGTGATGGATGGGAAGAGTATGAAATGTACCGAGTCATATCTTTTTATCTGTTAATCATATTTTTCTGGGAGCTTTTGGGTTTATGCAGAGCACCAGTTATTTTGATGTATAATAGCCAGCTTAGCTGTGTTTGCAAGCGGCAGCCATTTAACGTTTTTAAAATTTCATCTGTTATTTGGAGAGTAAATTATCTTTTCCAGTTCAAAGCAATAACATTTAATGAGGTTGTATGCTCTAGGAAATTTTCTTTAATCTATACGGCATTCCCCTGAGGCTGCATTCGATGCATTCATTCTGTACTCATTAAAAACATCGGCTAAATGCCTTAAATGTAAATGCGAGCTTCGCTGCATCCCGATTGTTCCTCTTGACTGGCCTTTCACCTGGCGCTCTCGCTCTATAGCGTTCTCTCATGAAAATTGCTTGCAAGCATGTGACATATAGTTTACTGGTGAATAGAAGCTCTGAGTGGCATGCCTGGTTCATTTATAGTGAGGCATACAGAGGGGCCCTTGTGGCTCATTTCATCTCCTCACTTTTGCTGCGCTCTGTCTCTCCGTGTGTAATCTCTAGCTGAGAATTGGGTGAAGGGCCCACCTCTCTCCAGAGGAGCGTCCTCCTACTCTCATTACTGTAGCGTTGGCTGCTATTTCATGTGTGCGTGTGTCTGTGTTAAACCAAAGCCTACTTTAGAAACAGCCCTAAAGCAGCAATAATGTGCAGTCATGCCTTGTCTGTCTCTGTTTCTCTGGCAAATGCTTTGGCCTTTGGGCTCCACACTCGATCCACCTTTGCTCCTGGCTCACTGCTACCCCAGGACAGGTGACTCAGGCGTGGGCATGGAGCCCAGCTGTCTGACCTCCCTGTCCTTGAGCTCCACAGGGGTCCTATGGGTTATTAGCAAGTGTTAGCATTAGCAGTTAGAGCCTCAGGTGCAGTCAGATTACACCCCACCCCCCACAATCCTCTCCCCCCAGTAACCTGGCTCACGCTCAGATTGTGGATAATTTATTTCTTTATTTTTTTCATGCATCCTTAGACACAGTTAGCTTACGGACACTCATGCATTCAGTTCTCCAACACATATGTGGATGAACACATTTAAAATACAAGCATACCCACACACTCACACACTCACTCACTCCTCAGCTCCTCTGTGAGTGATGAGTCACAGGTGGGAGATTTATGTGGTAACAGATTCATAAATGCAGGTCATTTAAATTCATCAAGACCGTATTGGGAACGAGCAGGGACAATAAAAGAAAATGAAGATGGGTTTTTCTCTCCCAATCAACATTACATGTAAATCACCACAGATGGACTTTCTATTGGGAGTGGACTGAGATGAAATGGCACTTAAATCACTGATACAGCCCCGAGTTAAGCTGCTCTCCTTTTCTCGATTGCCATTACGGCAGAAAGTGACCGTTCCATTATGATAAGATGAGATGAAGAGGACAGAAAAACTGGTCTTGAGATTGAAAATCAACACCCCAGGATTAGATGGAATCCACAATATACTATATTTGCTTCAAATATAAACAGAGAAAGGGGGGGTCCTTCAAAGTCCCTAAACCTCCTCGCCTTTCTCCTCCCTTTGTCTACATCCCATTTTGTCTCTCGCACATCCAGTAAACCCATTTATCGAGCCAGTAATGCACGCGTGTGTCCGGTTTGTGTTTATGTGCACTTCCATTAGTGGCTTTCAGGCACTTCCTAACACCAAGCTAAAGCTGCTAATGCCTGTGTAGTTTGTCATCACGTATACTTTATGGTGCTGGAAAGCTCTGTATTCACCCAGCACTTCAACATGTGATATTCAGAGTAAATAACAAGGAAGAAAGGGAAAGATATTGATGGAGAGATGTGCGCAATTACCTCTGTAACTGTGTACTGGTTAACTGTCGTGATCAGTTTTCAAAGGAGTTGTTTTTCTCTTGTGATGACTGCATCTTTGCACTGAGGCTGGAAACGGGAGGAAAAATAGCTTAACCATGAGAAGCACCTACAAAATTCACTCTTAAAAGTCTGTATACAAACAGAGAGAGAGGTAGTTAGGTATTGTGTAACTCCTAAAGGGACAATGCACATTAGTTAGCATGACTACTTGAACCCATCATTTTGCCGTGGCATGCATAAGTATTAAAAGGAATCACTGATACAGAAGCATCAAAGCCCAGTTAAAAGTCAATAAATTAAACACACCGAGCACAGAACAATGACATAACCATGTGACATATAACAGAAAAATCTGAACTAACATTACATTTTAGTGTCAAAGTTACTAACAACTTGATCATATTTTTCCCAGTTTAACAAAATCACATTTTACAGTCTTGATACAAATTTGATCTAACGTCTTTTTTCCCTCACCTGTCTGTCCAGCTATTAAGAAAGTAGATGATGTGATAGATCTGAGGTCCAGTACTCAGGTTTACTGGAGGACATGTTTGTTTTCAGACAGCAGACTTGGCCAAAACTCACTAGCCCACCTGACACCGTGATCTATGGCCGGCCCAAAAATGGCCTGAGCCGAATCACGGCAAGCAGAGGGAGAGATAGAGATCTCAAGGTTTTTGCCTTTTCGTTGCTCTCCCTTATGGCATGGCAATCTCTCAATACGTGCTTAAAGTGCTTAAAGATTTGTAGAAACTAACCCGTAAGAGAGGGGGGAAAAAAGGGAAATATTGACCTGAAGGCAGTGAGGAGGCAGTCATTTTTGTTGCCATCTAGAGGTCCCTATGACCTTCCAGCTCTCTCTTATCATCCTTTCACTGTCTCATGTACCGCTTGCCCGACTGAGTCGGGGCGCGATCCAGGGGGCACCCTAAGTGCGGGAAATAAAATGAAGCATGCAATCATTTTTCCTTTGCTGTTCCTTCTATTCTTGTGCTGACAATCAATCTGCGGGGACAAGGCCTGCGCTCTGCACCTTGCCAGAGTCCCACCTTGCCAATATATATGGTGAGCACACAAACAGTGCTGACTCACAGTCCATATTTTGTTTTCTCTCAGTGTGTATATGTGAGCGCCTGCACCTTTTTGTGGTGCTGACAAATACCACAGTTTCAAATTGAAGAAGAGATTGTGTTTATACAAATGTGCTGATAACATAAGGTCAGAATAATCAGAAGGTGATTGAGCCAATTAGTATTCAACAGATTAGAAAGTGTATCGATTGATCCTGTTCTCACTACCCTCTGT
>NW_024582369.1:403264-450555 GCF_018398535.1 Haplochromis burtoni
CCCCGTTTACCTGCATCAGCTTCAGTTCTCATTCTTTCTCCTCTGTGAATCTCTTCTACCTTCGGACAGTTTCCCTCTCTTGTCAAGGATAATTAATTCTCTAAGAAGGAGTGGAACATTCGCTCCACGTTTCAACGCCTCTGTGTGTTATTTCCACAGTGCTCTGAGCCCAAATGATTTTGTATTTCATCATTATTATTTTGTTTAAAACATCTATCAAAAACACGGTGTGCATTTGCAGTGATTTATCACTTCTAGAAATCTCTTTTGAAAGGTGAAACATTCACGTATGAGCAAGCGTCTTTGTCTTGATGCCATTCTTTCTCCGAATCTTGTCCTTGCTGTAGAGATAAACATTTAATTGATCTATTCACCTGTCTTTTAGGCTTTTTGTACAACCACTCAAAAAAGGGGGGAAAACACTTAGATGGAACTACAAATTATTTTTAGCAGAGAAATACAAAGACACACTTCATTCCCTTTCTTCTTGATCTACTATCACCATTTCACTCAGTAGCAATTTTCCTAATATCACCATAATATGCAGCATATGCACCGGCTCACCTCGCCCTCTTTCTATTTATGCCATCATCTGCTCTTTGCACACCGCTTCTAAATCATTCATGCTTTCTGTCTTTTCCCTCCCATCCTCCAAAAACATTCTGCCCATCTTCCTCAACTCTTAGATGGCTTACTAGATGCTACTTGAGCCTTCATTCATGCACCCTTTACAAACCAGATACTTGCATTCTGCGAGTTTCCAACACTGAAACTATACTCGCGTGGATGTCATATATGATTCGCCTCAAGGTTTATCATCCAGGTAGCTCATCTTAACATTTTTCCAATTGGTTAAATCAGCGGATGTTTACTTCACCTGTGTTATTTTGTCTGAATGTCCCTGACTTGGGGCTTTCAGTGGCCTAAATAAAAAAAGGAGTAGAGGTTAAAAAGAACAAGAACCCCCAAGAAAATAGCAGTGGAAGAAAAAGTGGGAAAGACAAGAGGAAAAGAAATTAGCCCCAGTGTAGAAGGTACTGTGATGAAGGAAATGGAGCATTGAGCATCCTCTCAGAGATAACACAAAGAGGAGCTGAAAATGGTTTTCACTGTTATATCACAGGAGATTAAAGATAAATAAAGCTATATATAGTCTGTAATCTGCAGGCAGGAACAGCCTGCTAGAGTCAAATGCCACTATGGCGGGGGGGAAGGAGTTTGATGGGTAGTCACAATCACGTCACAGAAGTGTTGAGCAGAGTTTTTGTAAAGTCTTAAGTTTGCCCAGAGGAGCTCTCACTGTTGGCGTGCAGTTTCTGCTCTGACAAGCTTTTGAAAGGTAAAACTCTTCTTAAATTAGAAATGTCCTCTCCGTACTACATGGTTAAAAGATTAGACACGAGACGGAACCATGTGATACTCGAGAAAGTTGAGAGAGGGATCAGAGATGACGGGAGCGGATCAGCGTGAGCAATGAAAATGTTTGTGAAAGACAGCTCGACGTAAGCTTTAACTCCATCTCAGTGGTGCCTTCACACGTCGGACTGCAGACATCAAAGAAAATCCAGAGCTGTTAGGTGAGACAAGGAATCAAATTAGACGTACTACAGTGCTGCAAGTGTGGGTGTTCACTGGTTCAGCATATTTCATAGTTGGAGCAAAAATTTGTGAGAAGAGGGGACTTTTTTGTTCCTTGGGGAGAGAAGTCTGCCCTTTCTGAAAAGTAAAGTTACAAAAAAAGGTTTGACTCAAAAAGCAGAAGAGGAAGAAAAACATGTCATGAGAGAAAAGATGGCTGCCAAGTATGTTTTATTTTTTGTAAGAAGGACGAAATTGAAGTGAGGAAAGAGCTATCTAAACATGACACCGGGACGATGGAAACTGGGAAAAGTTGGATACGGTGACAAGATCAAGTAGGAACCTGGAAATGGAAAAAGGGTGCAAAGATGGGAAAAGAGAGACCAGTGCCTGAAAGGAGGAGAAGGGATTGAAGAAGAAAGGGTCGATAGAAGTGTGCGATTGCCTTTTCCATCTCTGGGGTTTGCAGGGCTTATTTCAGGGTCACCGGAGAGACGATCGCACACACAAACACGCAGACAAACGGACAGACGGAGAGAGAGAGAGTTCAGAATCGACCCGAGTACTCGTTTTCAGCCTAAAGGATATTCTCAGATTGGGCAGGGGGGTGAGAATTCATTTATTGCCTCAGTACATGAGTGACTTCATTTTCACTGGCTGCCTTGCTTCCCACTGTGGACAAAAGAGAAATGCCAACAAAGCCTATTACACATTTGTCCAGTTTACAGCCAAGTATGTCTTGTTGAACGTCTCCCTCTTTTAGCCTGTCCCCCGTGTGTGTGTGTGTGTGTGTGTGTGTGTGTGTGTGTGTGTGTGTGTGCGCCAATTCGTGCCTGCTAAATATCATTGGGATTAGCGCCGGAGGCTTAATTAAAAAGCAATTACCTTTGGTCGCTGCGGGCGACGCTTGGCGGAGGGTAGCTCGACTAATCTGGTGAATGTTGTGAGGGACCCTCAGCATGTAGCGCGCACACACAGATGTGTGCAGCTGTCTGCAGAATTAAAGGGGGATTAAAACAATTGTTAATTAGCGAAGTGGGGTGGGGGCTGAAAGGGTAGAAGAGGGACTGCAGGGCCAGACGCACCGTTTCCTCTGCATCTCACGGCCTCTGTGAGTTTATTTATGAGGTTAAGTGGGCAAATGATATACCCCACATCTAATTCATTTTGGAGCTCCTAAGCATGCGTACTCTTTCCCATTGTACCTCTCCTGCTTTTCCACCTCTCTTCTTGCGCTTTCAAACACTAAAATAGGTTAGCAGAGTTAGCGCCTGGGCTAATCTTTTAATTTTAAAGCTCCAATTAGATGTCGCTAATGACAGTAATTAGATCATCTCTCTGAGACTCGCTCTGTTGTGCCCTTGAAAACCCCCAGTATGCTCGATACAATAGAGGCGAATCTGCCAAAAAAAGTGTGGGGTGGGTCATTTCCTGAAATGATGAAGCTGTCTGAATACAAAGCAATGCTCTGTGTACACCTAAAATCAAAGATTATCTATGGGGATATTGAGAATTTAGCCTAAGTTGAACTTTGGATAGATCTAATTTTAGTGTCTGAAGCCACTCTAAGGTTAGTCTGTTTTTGGATAGGTGGGATAATATCAGATCTTAGCCCCTCCCCTGCCCCAAATGATATATCTGTAAATAATTTAGTATTTACTTGGTGTCCTTGACCAAAGGGGCGAATAAATGACCCAATGGCCCTCTCCTCCACCAATAAAACAAGCCAAAATTATCTGTATTGGCTCTCAGCTGAAATTTAGTTTTAAACATTGGTGTTGGTATTGGCCCAGTATTGCGTTATTCAGAATGGGTGCATCCCTAGAGCATATAGGAAGAGAATTTGCGTTAAAATTGTGGTTTTGGCTGCCACAGAGACAAAGTTTTCACTCCTGTGCATTTTTAAGTTGTGTGTGTGTTTGTCATCTTTTTGTGCCCTCAGGTTTGACGATTTGTTGTAGTTCATCAAGATTTAATTTTGGATTGATGTTTTTTCATCCCTGAGAGAGACCAGTAATTACCACTAAACGCTGCATGAAAAGTGCTCGTGCACACACAATCACAACACACACGCGCACACGCGCAAGAACACCCCTCACTACCCCCGGCTGATGTATCATAATTGTCCTCTGTCCTCTTCCCAGCTTGCTTTGCTCTATTTATAGCTTGTTTTAGGCCCCACCCTCCCAGACAGCACTATGGCAACTACATGATTGACAGGCCAATTGTCAAGTGCGCTTGATCCTTTTGAGTCTACTGTCTTTCCTCCCGTTGACCTTCTCTCTGACATCACCGCCGTCTGACTGTCTTGCTTCAGTCCGTACTGTCTGCGTGTGATCATAACTCAGTTTGGATGGCCCTGCACCCCGCTGCTAAATGTCCCCCTCACACAGAGATAGATACGCAGCTCAGAGAGGAAGAGCGGGTCATAAAACGCACACTCGTACACATACTACCTTAACTGCATATGACTACATCCATTAATCACCTTTTTAACCTCAACCTTTGTGCTTGTGTATCAACTGTGTGTCTACTTTTTATTCACAATTGTAGACACCGCCTAAAAACTGTAAATGCAGCAGGCTTCCTACTTCAGCAGGGGTGATCCATATGAAAGGCAGGGTTTATTATGAGTTATTACATGCAATTAAAAATGCTTCTTGGGTAAGGAAGTGGGGCAGACCTCGATGCCCAGTTTGTACAAACATGCTGCAATCTAAGAGATACTGAATGACACACAAGGGCACATGATGTGCTTTAAACACTGTAAATTATTAATGCATAAATCAGTTTTCCTGTTATATAATACATTAATATTGTTGTTGTTGTTGTTCTTTATTGCATATTCTGATGCCTTCGCAATATTGTGAAGCCAATAAAGCCGCTTGAGTTGAATTACAAAGAGTAATTTTGGCTGTCACTCAACTGAGGCAAAAGTGGCAGCATGAATCAAGCAGTAGTGCTCGTGGTTAGGTAGAGGTTAAGAAAATTATCACTCAGGATGCATCAGATTCATGAAAGCCTCACCCTTAATCTCCAGGAGATAAAGTATTGTATATTTTGAATAACTTTACATATAAATTGTGGTAAAATAAGTAGCAGCAGCCACGCATCTGTACTACTGGCAGATTAAAAGTAATTAAAACAAAAACACCTTCAACAGATACGGAAAGATTTGTGGCCACCTACCAAAGTGTAGCATCTGGAAACCTTTTAGGAAGTAGTATATTCCATAAATAAATCAAGGAAAAATGCTAAAATGTACTTTGAGGGAGGACTAAGACTCACATTTTCATATATTATTACTGGGTGAAGCTTGAATGTCACCTTCTGTATCACATGCCCAAACGCACTTAATTTCACCCCGTAGTTTAACTGAACCTCTTCACTTATGCAAACCTCTTAGAAATCCTCCAAGGTGTTATGTTCAAACCGTTTCATTTGAGTGTTGCTGCCTGCGACCTATTTCTTTCCATGCCTGTTGTTTTTCTCTTGTCCTGCAGTTTAGCTGTACCTACTACTAACTTTACACAGTGCCCTGTTATCACCATAAGAAGCTGCAATTCTGTTTTTTTTTGTTTTAATGTTTGTTGACAGCATGGGAAACGTACAGTCTCCATATCGGCATAGGCACAACCCTGGACGGTTCTGAGAGTGCATGCTTTGGGAATCGAGCTGATATTTTTTTGCCCATGCTTAGCCGTTTTGCTCTCTGCGGTTATGCACTTCATTCAAGTGCTGCCTTTCTCCTTCTGTCTTATCAACTAACTCTATTTTGGAGCTTTGCAATCTTTCCAAGTGTTTACATATTTTTATATTTCAATATTTGTTTGCTTGTTTTGTGCATGAGTGGTTTAGTCGAGTCTTTTGCTCCCCCTAGCAAAAAAAGCGAAGTAGGTCAAATGTCTTTCTCTCCAACCATGCCCTTCAGCTCCTCTTGGAGGAAGTGTTTCCAGGCCAGATGGAGTTCTTCCACCGTGCTTTGGCTCTGCTTGAGGTTTTACCGCGGTTGAATGTACCCACTGCTATCCATGTAAATCCTAGAGGAATATGCTCAAAGAAGTAGCCTTGGTACTATTACTGTGTGCGAAGGATGAGGGGGAAAAGAAAAAAAGCATGGGCAGAGAGGGTGATGGCTTGTGTGACACAGGAGGATGTTAAGGATAGCGTGAGATAGCTGTACATCTGCACTTAAAGAATAAAGGTCACTCTTTCAAGGATTCTGATGTTCAGATTTTGGACTGAGAAGACAGATGATTTGAAAGAGGAGTAAAAGAAGCCATCTAGTTCTCTGTGAACAACCTTTGAACAGAGGGGCGGCTCACGACACTGTCAGCCAGCTACACTGCTGTCTTAAGATCCCTTCCCAGGCACTTCAACCCCCTACTCGCATCTTGCGTCAGGTGACCTCAGTAGGTCACACTATAGAGTGAGGTAAGGTCTCACAGTAGTTTCAGCTGAAACATCTGTTGGTAATGACCCACAGCTTTCACACCTTGGCTCACACCTGCAGGCTTGGCTCACGTGATGACACACATGATTAATAGTGGGTCAACGACCACCTTCTAAGGGACGACTCCCACTTGGGTTTAAATACCTGGGACTCTCCACTTTTTGGTTATAGACTTTTTTTCCTTCAAATGCTAAGACTAGCATTGTTGTTCTTTCTGTACACCAAATTTGGCCACTCATCTCAGATTTGGGGTCATGACTCGGATGTCAGGAGAAACTCGCCACCTGTGAAGAAGCTTTTTCTGATAGCATCAAGTCTCTCTTTACCTCAACACTCTATTTAAGATCCATGTGACTGTGGAAGGTGCAGAAACCCGACTGTTGACCTGATCCAAATTTCTCCACTTTTTTAAAAGGGTAGTTCACTCTGGGTGTCTGCCCCTTTCCATTCCAATAATCCTGTGGGTTTCACTTAGTACAATCCTATATAGCTAGCAAGCGTGATCTCCAAATTCTGGTTGCCATGACAGTGTCACTGGCAGATGGTTCGAGGAGAAAAGGGGTCCAGTGCACAGACGGGTGAGAGGAAATGAAAAAGAAATGTAATGAAGGAACATGAAATGTCATTTCTCCCTTCCCTACACATGCAGCAGAGATGGGCTTTGGTAGTTTGGTCACAGCTAAAGAAGTGCCAGAGACGGCCCGCTTTAAAGGTTGCAGACGACAGAGAGCGAGGCCGACCGCAGAAAACTGCTGCGACTCGAGCTGAGCCTCTCGCCACCTCGCCGGTGCATTATGACACAAACTCACCCTGTTCACCTGTCCCTTTGGGAGGGCACATGTTTGTATACTCCTCTTCCTAATTACCTAAGTAATTTCCTTTTTATATAATAAAAGAACATCACAACAATCACAAACATTCTTGATTTGTACACTGCTCTATTATTTAAACAGTCCTTCTCATTATTGGCTTAGCCAGCCGGTCCTGAGCAGCAGAAGCACTCAGAGATATCTGTGAGTCACGATCTGGGAGGCAATAATGCTCAGGAAAGAAGTGACCTGAATGTATAAAGTCAATCTAGGTTAAGTGATTTATGAGCTTAAAAATGATGAGAAAGTTTCCATTTAGATGACAAATGTCAATCGGGTGACGAAAAAGAGCCACGGTTCCAGTAAAGTGTTTTCGATAAAAGAGACAACGTTTATACTCATTTGTAGTCTGGTGTGAGGAGGCTGTTCATTGTATACTCAAACCACTGGTTCAGATATTTTAATGGCTTCAATTATGATAAAACTATCTTCCACTAAATGGCATGCATTAGAGTAATTGTATCTGGCTTCAGTAGTTGTCCCTGCTCTTCCTCAAAGCTGTGCGAATATGCCCAAGAAGATGAACCAGTCCGACTGAGTAGAGGCTCAAACCCTGACCGTCTCTGATGGTATTTGTGTGTCTGTTACAATAATCCAATAATACAAGAGTTATAAAATAATCACAGCTTAGCGACAATCATTTACAAAGTAGTGAGATGTGAATTCGTATCGAATATCTAATAACGTCCAGCTGAAGTTCTCTCGGGCATTGTTGGCTACATTGTTGCCTCGGTGCCATTTCATCATATAAAACTGTTGCTAGTCTGACTGGATGGCTCCAACCATAGTTTGATATTTTCCCAGTAGAATGGACGATATTGAGGTGATGTGCCGTGTTGCTGAATTGCTTCAGGAAACCGAATGTTTTAAGTGACTGAATTGGGCATAGATGGTCTCCGTAATGGAAGATGGCTTTCGGCATTGTCTGTGGAATAACGAGTTTTTTTTCCACAGGTTTAGTGGGTATTATTCACTTCTGTTCTCCAATTTCAGCACACTGTTATCATAGACGGCGTAGTTTTTCTCAATTTCATCTCTGTGTACTTTTTTCATTTCTTTTCTTGTTCTTTTTTCAACCCCTTCCTTTTCTTTTATACACCTCGGTAGAAAACTGTGACACTGTAACTTTTCCTCTTGTCTGCGCTGGTTTGTTTCCATTTATAAACTTGGACTGGCGTGCTTGGCCCCGAGGCAGGAAGTAAATCAACTTAGAGGCTTTAACCTTTCCATAAATATGTCACTCATCACCTAATTGCTCAGTTCACTAGTTCACTTTAATTAACTAACGCCTGCACACACACACGCACACGCACACACACACTGAGCATCTAGACGTGCAGACACAGCAGCTTTGCCACACTTTCTACTTTTTTCTACACAAAGCAGACTGGATTGATAAATTGCTCTAACGCTGGAGGTGCTGGCTGGCGCTTGTTGATCTAATGCTGACTGGCTGTTCAGTTAAGACGTCACACGCTCTATTTCCATCTTTTTGTTTTATAATCTCTCCAGCGTCCGCCTCACTCTCTCGGTCTGTCAGTGGGTAGAGTGCACCGAGTGCCTTGTTAATGCTCAGCTGACATTTATAAGTGTCTGCTTTCTTTGTAATGACGAAGTTGTTTCAGGCCATAATATCGATGATTCACCAAAGCTAGAGTTCTATTATGTAAACCAGTCGCTTAAATGGCTTTACGCACAGTGTGCTTTAGAGATAAATGGATTGTAGGCTTAAAAACTTGGACTTTACTTTTTCTTTTAAATAGTTTTTTTTTTAACAAACTCCTTCTTATAAATGAGATTTGCTTTTTATTTTCTTTGCATTTACATCGTGTTCTTTACTAAACATGTGATTTCCTTTGTGCAGTCTGCATTGACTTCGAAATGTTCCTCTTTCTTTTTATGCGTGCATAAAACATTTCTTTCCCAGTTACTAATGGTCCAATAATGCTTTGATCTCGAAATCAGACTCATTGGTAGAAAAATGTTTGTGAGAATAACTCGATATTTTTTTTCCCCCCTGCTTTTTAGGTTGAAGTTATTTGATCAGTCACAGTCTGTATCCGTCAAAAGCTCATTTTGTCCACAAAAAGCACAACTCATTGTTGCTGTGTTCCTATCATAGAATATATAACAGTGTATGCAAACCTAAAGTGCAAGAAAAGACCAATTTCCTTCTCTCGCTTGTAGTTTTTTTTTTTTCCCTTCACCTTTTTTGGCTGCTCTGATGACTTTCATCAAGTGCTCATCTTCTAGCTATTTCACTGAGGTGTCTGACTTACAGGTTGTTGTTGTAATTGTTCTATCAATGAGAGAAAATCTGACTCTGTTATATATTGTCTTACAGTCTGTGTAGCTCTCATTTTTCATTGATACTGAAGGTTGGGTCAGCTTGGATTGTTTGTCATGCTGCCTTTCGGTGACATTTGGCTTTATTGATGCAGTCAAGTTTTATGAGATGACCTTTATGATAGCATGATGTGTTGCATTTTTCTGATAGCGGGTGACTTGTCGACTTGCTGATTTTCATATTTTCAGATCAGTCAAACCTGATGGAGAATTTCTGGAGATATATCTTGGATTTAAAAAAACACATCTGGTAATAAATGAAACTAGTTTACACTTTGATTTGACTTGAACTCTGTGAGCGCTAACCAACACTTATGGTTTATGTGTCTCTTCTGTTGACTAAACCTGTGTTCAGACTATTCAAATGTAAACTCTATTTGAGACCAAATGGATAAAATGCAATTATTTTATGGAAAAAAAATGTTCAAATGCTTGTTGTTTTGATGTTGATGGATTGAAGATGACGCTTCATTTTTCAGTTAATTATTGAAAATAAAGCAGATTTGAATCACTGGAAAAAAACATGTGTTTTGGGAGGCTTTAAGACAGATTAAAAGTAGCAGTACACTATGCTAATGATGGCATTGCACAAAGTAGACGCTGCCTAATGGCTTATCTTTAGCTTTCTCTGAAATATGTTTCTGCAGGTAGAAATGGGGACTTGAGATGTTTGCTGCAGTGGTGAATTGCCTCTGCAGGGCCACAGTATGTAAATGAAAAAAACCCCCAAAACAAGTAAACAAGCTGAGGGAGAGTGAGAGGAGCTTCACTGCACTTGTCCTAAAGCTTTTAAAGCATCTCTTTCGAGTTTGAATCAATACTGGCTGCCCTGGATGAGAAGCTCCGCAACACTAGCCATTACTCTTGACCACTGCAGTTGGTACATTTGTCTGCGGGCCGCGTGCTTGACTGCGTGTTCGTCCGTGATGGAGCATGAGCTCTCATTATGGGCTGCTATTAGTGTCTTGTCAGTATTAAAACCTCGGAGCATCCTAATGCGTCTAAAGTGTGCTCCGTCAGGGAGAAGTGCACAAAGCGGAGAAAATGGTCAATGACTAGGCGCGTGATTTCTGAGTGTTTTCTTGCAATGTGATTTAGAGATTGGGCTTTAAGTCAAGCCCATTACTGCATCACAGCGATCCTCCTCAGGGTTAAACGGTTTATTAGAGAAACATGGACCTTAAACTGCATCACGGCATCAGACTCCAAATGGGTTTGATCACAGTCTTGGATGGGGGGAAAAATAGTAAATAAAAAGAAAATAGAAAAATAAATAACTGCTGAGACTTGGAACATCAATTTTGGTTTAAAAAAAAATATAATCCACTTTCCTTTAATCAGATAAAGTGAGTATAGCTTTGAAGTCAATAGTAACAAAGTTGTTTTTTTTTTTCCTTTTTCCACTTTCAGTAACGTATTTTTGCACCTACTGTTTTGTCTGCATTAAGCCAACTCGGTCAAGGCCATCACTAAATTTCAAAAGTGTCTGAGTGTGTTTGGAAGATTGTGATGGTAAACATCTATCACCAGGGTGTCCTGGATTCTTCAAAGCATGTTATTATTTTATTATTTTTCAGCCTTGAAAATCGGATCTCAGCCACATCCTAACTTCAATTACTGAGGCTGTTATCGACAGAGAGAACAGCTCAGCAGTTCAGGCTTCATTAAAAAAGGGAAAGTGTATTATTATTATTTATTTATTTATTTTTAATGCTGCCAAACTGAAACACGCATATGTTAATATACATTACACAGTTGCAAGAAGAGTGGTTGTGCTGCAAGGAGCTATGTGCTGAGTGAGTGAATTGACTTTTGAAGAGCCTCTGTAATTGTGCTACAGACCAGTATGGCCTGAGTTTTAATTAACACGTCACGTTATAAATCTGTTTTACGTAACGTGCAGTCAAACACTTTCATTTGCTCAGCAATAGCAGACTCTGGGAGACCTACTACAGATGAGTAATTACCTCGTGTCACTCGGTATATCTGGACCTCTCTCTTCCATTTACTGCGCTGATTAGGAGTATGATGAAATGAATTTCACAGGTCTGTTGCAATCACTGCAGCTTCAGTGCTTTAGACTTTTACTTTGTTCCTGTTTTTGTTTGTTGGAACGAAGTTATTATTTCTCATCTTCCCCGCGGCCGACTTCTGTTTTCTCCTACCAAGTTTTCAACAAAAAGCCAACAAACAAAAATTAGACTTTTTTTTTTTTTTTTTCCCCTGGTTTCAATCAGTCGTGCTCTTTTCTTTTTCTTAATACAGCCGCTAAAAGTACACGAGGTCAGAGGAGGGTTAATTGGGTATCAAAAGGTGAGCAGCAGCTGACACCAGTTATAGCCTAAAGCACAAAATACATGCAAATGGGGCACACATTAAAATGGATCTCGGCTTATCCCAGACATTTATTACTGCCACTTAAAATGACCCACATTAAGCACTGATGCATTAGTATGTTTGACATTAAAAGGTTTAGCATGATTGTAGCAGAGGATGTTTGATATGAAAGGTTAATTCATTTTTGGACTTCTTTTTTTAACCAATTGAAAGAAATGGAAAGTCTTGACTGCCTTGAGTATAACAACTACAAACCAGTTAAGCAGTTTAATTTCCTTTTTTATTTTGTTGGTCCACCAGTTAAGTCCAAACTAGAGTGAGTGAGCTGCCATCAAAATTGGTCCCAAAAATGAAGTGTTTATAAATTTTGTTCCCAGTAGGAGCGAAACGAGGTACAACACATACAATACATGTTGGACTGATGGAAAGGGAACATGATCCATAGTGACTTCTGACTACCTGCCACCACCAACATGTCATTGTTTTCATGCAGCCATCCATTTTCTTCCACTTATCCAATTCAGGGTCATGAGGGCGGTGGTCATAGGGCGAGAGGCAGGGGTACGCCCTGGACAGATTACCGGGCTGTCACGGGGCTGACTCAGAGAGACAGATGACCATTCATTGACCAGCTAACCTAAACCCCACTCATGTCTTTGTACAGTGGAAGGAAGCTGGAGTACTCGGAGAAAACCCACAGAGGCACAGGGAGAGCATGCAAACTCTTCAGCCGGCTGTAAAATATGTAACTTTATTTTTGTTGTGTATATTCATGTCTCCCTCAGGATGATGTGTAATATATTTGTGGATCCTTTTTTAATTTTTATATAGTGCCATTATTATGTCTTAAATTTAATTTGCCCAAAGCTTACACGTGTCTGCAAAACCGTCATATTTATACAAGCGCCAGCTGTCCCTTTAACATGCTAAATAAAAAACCTAGAACGCTAACATGCTGCACTAATGTGCCTTGCATTGGTACATCGGTATTGTTGTTTTTAACAGCAGCCCTCATGGAAATGCAATGCATGACTGCAGATTAACAGTCTTGGTGCGTGTCAGATGCTATTTACAGTTAAAGTAAAATAAATTCTGTTGAACATGATGTGTTACGTGCCGCATCGGTAATTTGTTATATCACTTCTGCATTACCAGCTGCAAAATGAACTTTAAATATAGAGCAGAGTCATCTGCTTTTGGCGTGTCAGCTTTTTGCTCCACTTCAAGCATCTGCATGTTAAAGCTGTAATATCAGAAGCCTTGTGATTAGACAAGCCTTTGAAACAAACCATGAAATTGATGACAAGCTAACAAGTAATCCACAGAAATCCATTCATCCAAAGAACAATCCATTCAGATTGAGCATAAAATTGGTGCCATGCCACCAATAGAAAGCTAACTACATACAATACTCTTAAAAAGTCGTTTAGTTACACTGTTGTATCTTTTTTTATTCAGCTTTTCACTTGAGAGTTTGTTTATATCATTAAGTCTGTCCTGGTACGGTAATTGATTGCTTGGTAGGATGGAGCCTAATGAAGGAGATTACAGAGTGACTAGAGGATTATAGTTGCTGTGATGAATAAATATAGACAATGTGCCATATAGACTGTACAATGGTACACTACAGACTGAAAATCCAAAATACCGTCAGTAGGTTTTTAGAATATAAGACACTCGAGTTAGTCACAGAATCACCTGGTTGTCGTCTAGTTTATTAACGAATTATTTCTCGTGTTGGATTTCTAATGACCTTATTTGCATCCTTACAGCTCTATTCTAACAGTTTTGTCTTATTTTTCTTTGCCGTTGATGTGTTTTGTTGTAATTATCTGTCAGGTTATGCCCTCTCTCTGTTTGAATGATTAGCAGGATTAATTTATGTATTCAAAATGATCTGTTACCTCCGCAGAGCTGTAAATATGTTAGCGTATGGACTTTTCGCAGCGTATCAAACTAATGTGTACAAGTGTTTATGAACAGCTGCATATTTCGGGAGTCGCTTTACTTCACCATAATTGGACAGGCCTTTCATCTCCCGCTCTCGCTGCCTTTGAATATGCGTTTCCTCATCGAGGCAGATCAAAGGCACCACTTACAGATTAAAAAGAAGAGAGTATAAGTGTGTGTGCGCGCAGATATATGCGTGTGTCTGCAAATACTCATCACAAAAAAGGAAATCTGAGGGAACATTGATATCAGCCCCCTCTTTTCCATGTTTATCACTGTTTATCTGTTTTTCTTAATCCTCGTCTGGCTCTGCTGCTCAGCAAAGAGCTGCTATTATGACGAAGCGGAAACTCTAATTTATCAGCAGGATAGAAAATCGAACTTTGGCTTTTAGGTATTTAAAATTGCGACTGGGAATTTTGCCCAATGGGGCTCCTGCGAATTGGAATTTGGTTAGATTTTGAATACGCTTCTTCGTCTTTTTTCACTCGCTAATTTGGCTTTAGTTGGTTTTATTCCAGATTGTCATTTTGTGTTAGCCTGTGTAATTTCAGTTTCTTAAAGTCTTGTTAATCATGTTTTTTTGTTTTGTTTTTTTTAAATTGTAGCCTCTTAGTCCTTCTGTTAACACATTTCTAACTTTCTCGTTTGTTCTATTTGTCAAGCCGCGTTTTACTCGGGACTAAATAAATGTACTTCCTGTAAACACTCGCACGCTGCTTGACAGTCGAGCAGTAACAGAAAATCAATATTTTTTTCAGATGCAATAACGATTAAAAAGTTTGCCCCTGGTGCACCTATTAGCAGATTGTTTCCTAGCGGAATCTGGGAAACTGACCAAGAACATCGACCCAAAGTGATGAGTTATGTGCACAAGTGTAAATATGAAACATGCTGGTTTCTCCAGTAAAGTTAAATTTGAAGACACTGGATGGCCAGTGAGTCATATTTCATTTAGGCTGATTTAGCCTCTCATTTTTCTGAAGGTATCTTATTAACATGTTCTCTCTGTGTGGTCATCTGATTGATTCCCAAAGTCCCCGCTTTGTGATTTTGCACACTTGTGACAGTAATGCTGACTAACTCATTACTCTCCTATCACTTTAGATGTAATATGGTTGGTCTCACTTTGTCATGTCCTTGGCTCATCTTATGACCCTGCATGACTCAGACAGATCTCCCTGGGAAGGCAGAAGGATGTTTAACATGCATCCATCTGTGGCTTTGAAGTCACAAGGCATACTTACATAACATTTGTGCCTCCTTCAGTGCTGCTTGAGAAACGTGCGCTGGAGCCTCCACGGGGCTGGCCCTATCTGTGTGTGTGTGTGTGTGTGTCACTGTTCCCGCCCTACCTACACTCTCCCATCTTCATTTGAAGTACTGAGGCACAGCTCGCACACACCACAGAGGCCCAGATGAGCACAAGTAGTCTTCCTATCCTTTTCTCCTCATCTTGCTCATTTTCCTCCCACTCGTCGTGCTCCTGCTCCTCAGCGATGGAAGCAGCTGTTGTTTGTTCATTAACTTCTTTTAGGTTTAGCACACACATCCAACAGTGTTTCAGCGACGTGCTCGTGCAGTCACACACTCCCAGACATTCACCCTCTCACACAGACCCGCTGCAAAAGGCACACGGTGTTTTTCTTTTAGCACACCTCTCTCTGTCTTGCTGTTGCACGCTGATTGTTTGTGTCTTTCCATCTAATTAGTCTAATTGAGTTTTCTTTGCTCTGAAGACTCTAGCTCGTCTTACGACGCCACTGTAGAGAGCCTGGGTTTTGTTTGATCAGCTAGAAAGTCAGGGGAAGAGAAAAGGCGCAGACAGATCAGACTGGGGGATGTGTATATTTTCGCACAGGCTGAAAACGATTTCCCTCTGTACGAATCAAGGCAAGAAGGAAATGTCAGTCTTTTTTCAGGGCCGCCGCTGTCTTTCTGATCTCCCCCACCTCCCCTGTCCCTCGCATGGATTCATTTGAATAACCCTCTGGTGTACTTGTGAGTACAAGTTCAGAGCTGTGTCACCATGTCCTCTCTACATATATTTGACTGAAAGCAGATTACATCTGCCCTGATTTCCTCAGTGAGGACGCATTAGTGTAATGCATGCAGAAAAACAAAGTTAGAAGGGCTTCCGTTTCCTTTCTTTTCTGTCATATGGTGTTGTGATCGGATCGGCACAAACTTTGTCGGGGCAAGAGAGCAAACTTTTCTATTTGATTGATCTTAAGGGGGGTTTAGTGACTTCTCAGTAAAAGCCGAGTAACATACAGAACAGATTTGTGTACCCCAATCAATCTTTTTGGGCCTACACACAGACTAGACAAATCCTCTATAATTGGCCCTGTCAAACAATGCATGTCCTCTAGAGAGCTCATTTAAAGTCTGCCAATATTTCGAAAATAAATAAATAAATTTGACACTTTACACTAGTTTTAAACTTACTACTGAACAAAGATGTGCTGATTGGGTGTGTGCTGTTGCAAATCGCACGGCCCATATCCGCCATATTGAAGCCACATCAATGCCATTGCTACTTGCGACTAGCGATAACTATAAACTATAAAATTCCACCATCATATCAAGCTGTTACGGAGCCCTGCAGGGGACATGGGAGAAAAAAAATTAAGACTGACTTTTGCGAGATCCCGAGTTAGTTTTGCGAGATCTCGCAAAACTCAGTCTTAATTTTTTTTTTTCTCCCATGTCCCCTGCGGCGCTCCATAAGCTGTCACTCTTATTGGCTTTGTGTTTTTCACAGGAAGGAGTCCTGTGGAGACGACCACATAACATGGAACATGATGTTCCTTCATAATAGTGGCATGGTGCATTACGGCTATTTACTTGAGCGACCCTGGTAATAAATGCATTCATGCTCCCATATTCATCTAACATCCACTACATGGGTGTCTGTACTGTCGTTCATCCTAAAGTGACCCTGTCTCGACAGGAAATGGAGTGAGAGATTGAGTTTTATCATATCATCCCCGGTCCCATCAGTAGGGACGTGATAAACTGTGTGTGTTTGTGAGTGTCATGAAATGTCAGTGAAAGGAATGATAAAAGCACACAGAATAGAGTGTGTGACTTCCATGTAGTTTGTTATGGGAGATCAAAGAGCAGCAGCAATTAATCGCTTTCAGTTTTTAGTTCCCTGAAACAATGTCACATCAGCGTGATGTGCCCAGAGACAACCGTTTGACCCATTAAAAGTTAACTTCATGTATAATACTGTGCAGAAGTCTTGAGTCACCTCTCATCTCTTTATATTTTGCTTCCAAGAGCCAGACTTTATCACCATCTTCTTTCTGAAATCTTTCAGTTTTTCTTTAGACATTGGCTGCTTTTTCTCTCCTTTTCAGTCCAGTCCTTGTACCTGAGCATTTTCACATAACAGACAACTTAGGAAAGCAATGAATGGCATCTTTTTAGCACTTTATTAGCAGCCTGTTGCAAAAACATTATATGTTCCCATAAAATAGATAAAATTGCCATGAAATAGTATGCACTGACAGGGTAACTACCAAAGAGTTATAAGCTGAAAACATATCAACATTGTGTGCAGTGTATTCTTAAAGACATTTGACAATTGAAGGACAAAAGTAAAAATGGCTGACCTAAAAATATCTACAGCAGATGAAGCAAAAGCCTGACAGAGGACCTGAGAGATGCATTTGGTCCTTCAGTTGATCTGCTGTTCGATAAAGCCTCACCAGAAATGGTCTCAGGGGAACGTTGGCTGTCAAAAACACATTCCTTAAGGAAGGGAAGTACAAAATTCAAAACTTAAATTGATGGCAGCCAGTCTTAAATAGTGCAGAGGTTATCTAATTTTTAATTAATTTATTTTTTTTGGTTTGAGTCATGGAGGAGGTTAGGCGAGAGGTACAACAATGAGTGTCTGCATCCATCTGTAAAACACAGCAGAGGTGCTCTCATGGTTTGGGGCTGCATTTCAGCAATTGGGGTTGGGGAACTTGTTGAAATTGATGGAATTATGAAAGCAGAACAGTATCAATCAATCAATCAATCAATCAATCAATCAATCAATCAATCAATCAATCAATCAATCTATAAGCACATTTAAAAACAACAGAAGTTGAGCAAAGTCCTGTACATAGTTAAAAAGTAGAACAAACACACACAAAGCACAAAACAAAAACTCAGTCACAATTAAAAGCTAGTGAGTAAAAGGGTTTTAAAGATGGCGAGTTTTGGACTGATCCTGATCCTGAAGAGGCAGACTGTTCCAAGGTTTGGGCGCAGCAATCGCAAAGGCCTGGTCTCCTCTGTGGTTTAGCCTGCTACTAGAGACAATCAGAAGGAACTTATCAGCTGACCCGAGAGTTCTATTTGGAGTATTTTTTGTTAAAAGATCAGAGAGGAATGACAGCAGTACCATCAGATTTTGATCCACCATGCAATACCGTCAGGAAAGCGTTTGATTAGCAACAGTTTCATTTTTTAGCATGACAGGGATTCCCAACGAAGTGCAGTTAAACCATACCCAGATAGAAAAACACACAATGGAACACTATCAGTCATAGATTGGCCTCCCCATAGCCCAGACCGTAACAATATTTAAGGAGTGTGGGATCATCTTGACAGGGAACAAAGCAAAAGGCAGGAAACATTCAAAGAAGAGCTTTGAATGTCCTTCAAGAAGCCTTTAGAACTATTCCTGGAGCCTACTTAAAGGAATTACAAGAATGTTTGCAAGAGAATGCAGAACGTGTTGAAGAATAAAGGTAGCCATCGGCAGGCTGTCTGGTTTCACGGTCTTGATGTCTTGATTCCCACATTGATCTTTAGTTTAAACAGCACTTTGTTACTTCTGCTTCCTCTAACGCAGTGAAAAACCTACTGGTTGTCGGACTGATGATACCTTTCCTGCCACTCTATTTTTGGTTAAATAATCTCAGTGCCCCAGATGGTCTGCAGTTTGCCTAAATTACTGCATGTTCTTCTCCTCCCCTCGATTGGACTATCCAAGTGGTTATTTTTCTGTTTCAGGGGGCATCAAATACAAAACAGCACTGAGGTTAGGATTTTATTCCAGCTCAGTAAATCCTTAGAATTCGGTTTGCGCCTCAGTTATCGTCTGACAGAATATGTCTCATTAGTAGCAGGAAGAAGTTGTCTTTGGAGCCGAATGTGTAGCTTATTAGTGTGACGAATTATTGGTTGGGATTATTGTTAAGTATTATGTGAAGCAGTAAAGCGTGTAATCTGCTGACAGTTGTCTCTGCATGACCCTGTATGTCAGTCAGACAGAAGGAAGCTTTGCAGTTGAGTTTTCGTTTAAGGAGCGCTGATGCATTGTGATATATTTGAAGTATTTGGGCAGCTGGTTAAACTTTTCGGATCCTTGCTCATACTTAACTTTTGAATGCATTGTTTTTTTGCTTGTTGCTGGTTGACATCACTGTTCAGAGTGCAAAAAAACTGCCGAATGACACTAGTGACAGCAGAGCCTCAAAGTTATCTGGCGTTGGCAGCTGATTTCTCTCAAACTCTAGCAGAATTGCACTTGCTTAAAAGTTTCTTATAGTGGTCCTTATTCATCCTCTGGGGGGAGCAGCAGCACATGTAGGGTTGGAGACGTGTGATGTCCTGGCTTTATAGCTTAGAACTGGACCCGATCCCTGGAGAGAAGCTTGATAAAGCCTAGAAGAGACAGATCATTGATCATGTGAAAGTCAACAGGGAAATGTCAGTGAGATGAGAGAAAATGAGGGGGGTGAAAGGTTATTCAGTTAGGAATAAGATCTTTGTGGTTGACTGCAGAATATTGCTTTTGTCACTGATGGAATAGATCCATGTGTCTCTGGAGATGAAGAAGTTTGGGAGAAAAACCATGCGGTCACAGAACGCACTCGTTTTTTTTAGTTCTTTTATTTTCACCTTGTACCCAGCGGAGCGTAAAAAGTGGCTCAGTGCTCATCCGTGGGACGAAAATTGAGTCCACGGCTTATATTAAGTTGTTGCACTGTGCAGGACGTCTTAAGGAAGTAAAGTTGCTGCTGTATGCTGATGGCATTCATCACAACTTGTAATGGAGTCTCGGTGGGAGACGGAATATTAAACTTCAGGCATATACATGACAATTGAAGCTGTTTAAACCAGGGTAAAAAACTTGCCCCTGCTGAGATGACACAGAGTCAGATCTTCCTTAAATCCGATGGGTAAACTGGATATCAGGGCACGGAGGATTACACACCATCAAACAAGTCATTTCAGTCTAGCAGCAGCAAATGGTTCCTGACTCGTGGTCTGAAATAGCAACATGTAGTGACTGTTAGGACAGTAGGCAATTTATGGAAGGGAAGAAGACAAATGAAGGCAGGGACTCCAGACAGAGTCATGCTTGAGTGATGGGTAAAGTAATTTAGCACAGCATGACAGAAGACGCGTCAATGATGCGGACTGAGACAGCTTCCCTACAGTAAACATTCCAGGAAGTAATAAGCCAACCATCAGCCCGGCCTGTTGTCGTGGTGATGGGAGCTCAGCAAGAGGCCGGCTTGTGGGGGTTTGATATCTCACTCACCTCCCCTGGGCAGTAAACTAACTAGGAGGTGGAGATGACAGAAAATAAAAAGATAAATAGGGTGGAACAAAGGTTCTGAAAGTAGGAGATAGAGGTTGAGAAGGAGGATAAAAAAGAGGAGTTGGAGTTAACAGGAGCAGTGGAGAAAGATAAATATGGCCAAGAAATGGGATGAAAAGTTTATATGAAGGGGTAGGATGGAGAAGCCGGGGTGTAGAGGGAGCCCACAGGCTGTATAACCAGAAAACTGCATTGCAATAAAAAGAACTCATCATACACTTAGGCGCCCACTATGTCAGTGTCATCGCTTCCTCCACGGGGCCTTTATATCCTCGGCACAGGTTTTTTTGACTCGCGTCTTATTTTGTATTCAGTAAACACTTCCATTTTTGTTTTCAACTTGACACGGGTCTAATAGTGTTTTTGCAAAGAAATCTTAGTATTTGTTTAAATCTCACTAGGGTGTGACTTACAAAACTAGGAAGTACACGCAGTAAGGAGTTGTAAGAGAATGAAAGGTTGGGCGTATTTTTGCTGAGCCGCAAACTTTTACATCGCTTGTCAGAGCAGTTATGCAAAAATATCAGTCTGTTTGGATGCTCAGAGGCTGTGGAAAGACTTCACCGCTTCAGTTTCCAGCACCATATGCAGGATGTATTATTACATATTTATGGTTTTATCCCCATTTTCGCTCTTTTATTGGACACAGACTTCTTGCCTCCCAGGATTTTTGTCAGTGTTTTGGGGGGTGGAGGTTCTTATTAGCATCTTTGCTGCCAGGCCAAACATTCATTATGTAGCTTGGCTGAAATACTTTCAAAAATCCAATTCCCTTGTTGAATTATTCTCCTTCTTGACATTTCCTTTTTTTTCTTTTTTTTTTAAATCTGAAGTTTAAGCTCTTTCTTTGTGGTGTTAATTATCACTCATGTCTTCTCCAATACAAAACAATAAGAAGGCATCTAGCTGAATTATTTTATTTTAGAAAATCTACAGAAAGTGGATGTACCACTTTGTTACGTATAGATGCTTGAAGGCCTGGTGTGTGTAGGTTTTTATCCCTTTATGGTGCTTTTTCATAAACATGTTCAGGAGTTAATCAAATGGAAATCTGTGGTGTTTTTTGTTTCTCATGAAATTTCACGACTGTACGGTGTAGGGTTTGGCCTTTGGAAACTCTGTGGTCTTATCTTTCCTCTGAACTGAAGCTCTGTTGTGAGTCCCACCCAGCAGTTCATCCCCGAGGGGTTAGACAGGAACTGTGTCTGTAGGCGGTTAGACCCCTACACCGTGAGATTTCATGGAAATGTGCAACATCAATCATCAACTCTGTTCTTGTTCCCTGTTTGCTGTTTCAGTGGTTGATGACAGTGTTGTCATTAAATTTGGAGTAGAGAATGGATTGTGGTTATTGATCCTTTTTTTTTCTTACTGTAATGAAGCTCTAATTCTTACACGGACATCATTTTGAAATCCTAGCTTGGCTATCCGTATGATCGATGCATCAGTTATTTGAAGATACACAGAAGCTGTCAAATTGTTTTCTGTGCAGCCTCAAAGCTGGACGCCAACCAGCTCGGCCACCCCAATTTGGAAATCCTTCCTCTTCACTGACCGATGTGGGCTCTAAATAAAATAGCTTCAGACAGATGGGAAAGTAAATGTCACACCAAAGCTGAATGCCGTGTTTCAAACTTCAATAAAAAGGCAATTGTAAACAATATGTGAAGAATCAGTCAGTTTCTATGAGTTCACTGTCTAAAGATTTTAAGGTTGAGTATCTTTGAAGGGTGTTTTCTTTAGTCGTCGATAATATTTGAAGTTGATGGCTGAAAAAAGCGAGGCACAACTGTTATATGAAGCAAATGTCGGCGATTTTCTTTCTCTTAAAAACAATATGTGTAGCAGTTGGTTTGCTTGGCGAGGATGGTGTGAGAGGGTGAGTAGGAGGTAGTGTTGATCTGCGTAATTATGCAATTCACTGAAAAGTAAAGAATCGCCAAGTAAATTTTTAAGACTGTTACCAGAAACTCGATAATGTTTTTATTTTAAGGTGGAGGATATGAAGGCAGGCTTTCCCACACTACCCATTATTCATGTGTCTCTTTTCTCTGGTGAAAACAAATTATTCCCTTCATGCCTTTGTTGCTAAATGTGTCATTTTGTGCACATTTGTCTCTGTTGTTGCTTTCTTCAGGGCGCTCTCATTCTTCCATTCTTTTGATATTAAAGCATTTGCTGATTGTTTTCCAACTTTCTCTTCCTTCATCGACATAAGTATGCAATAATTTATCATCATCACCATTTCCTTTATCCATCAGTCCCTTTCTTGTGTGGTTTGTTGCTCCAGGCCAGCCCCACAGAGTGTGACAATGTGCTGCTTTTAAGCCATTATCATAATGCTTTTCATTTTCTTTGAGAATATCAATGTGTTTGAGATGTAATTTGAATGTATGTTAGTGGGCTCATTGCATAACACAATATTTTTGTTCTCGCTTTTCTACCATTACACTTTCATTGCCTACTTATAACCTGTACTCACCCACTGTTTTGACACCGGCTCCATAGCGCCACAGGACAGTCCTTCACACAGTGGTCTCCTACTGTTCATTATTGGAGCACACTAATTGGTCCAGTCACCTAACCTTCTGAGGCCTCTTTCCTCCCCACCAAACACAGCAGGTGTCAGGCTCATGTTCAAAGCGTATTTCTCCGGCAGCCCGCCGTGGAGGCGACAGCCGCCTCAGAAGCAATCACGTCACATCGACTTTTTTCTTCTTCTTCCTTTTAAAAATAATTTCTGTTGTGATGTGGTGCGGTGACTTGCTGGCAGACCACCCACAAAGGTCAAGATCTTCTGTTCCTAGATGGCTTTACCTAGATGGCTTCACTTCAAATAGTGGCCAAGAGTGGAGATAAAGTAAAAGAGATGGGCCGCTGGAGGAAAATAGTGATGAAAAGGAAGGATGGAGAGGGAGAAGTCTTTGAATGCTAGGGAAAAGCAGGGTGATAAAAACCTTTTTTTTTTTTTTTAATAAATCCAATAAATTGAGTAAGTTAATAGTGCTCACAATTCAATGACTTCTTGTTCATTATTTTACTTCCAAAGGTCTGCTATCCAAGGATTAATTGATTTCTATTAATAAGTGAGACCTCTGCTTTAGTTAAACTGTACTAGAACTATAATCTTACTGACATAAAACAGTCAGACCTTGTTTTTGTCTTTTAATACTGTGTAGCCAACACACACCTAGAAGCTATTGACATATTCTGTTGTACAATTACTACTCTGTATTTTATTTTTATTGTTTGTTGCAAGCTTGCCTTCACCTTGTTAGATTTAAAATGCACAAGTGGCTTACAGGGAACAATGCTATTACCGTTTATTTGATTTGTTTGATGTCTGCCTTGCTGCTTAGTCTTTATGGCAATGCGGGCAGTATATTAAGTTGCTGTTAATCGAAAATAAACATTTTCTACTACTTGCTGGTCACATTTTAAATGATCTGACCTACCACGAGACAAGGATGGCTTTTAATTGTTAATCAGACACCAGGAAAGAGGCACACTCGTTGGACACACAACCCCGGAGGCACAAGATTAGCATCTAAGAACCACTGCATTTTACCTCAATCTTCAGGTCATCTCCCAAGAGTCTTGTAGACACACTGCAAGACAAAAAGCCTCTCCACAATCAATAGCTGATTACCAGGTAACAGCACACAGGCTCTTCTAATCAATTTCCACTCCCTGTGTTAAGGAGCTTGCATACGAATTTCAGGATGTCCTTTTTTTCTTGGTTATTACGATGGCTATGTAGAGTGTCTGCTATTATTGAATCCCCAGAAGAAGTTATTATTCTTCTCCATGACCTTTGACTCCAGTTGTCTTCTCTAATGGCAGCTCTGTCACATCACTGAAGGTTAGCTGTCAATTGAATGTCGGATTGTGGCTTTTTAATGTGCGTGTTAGCCGGAACATGCTTTATTACTTTGTCAGCTTGTAAGTGTAGCCCATATATAACTTCTGTGAGCAGATACGCCAGATAATTGTTTTCTTGGAAGAGACGCTGTATAATAAGAGCATGTGATGCAACAATGTCATCATTCTTATGTTGGTTATTCTTCTTTTATCTGCCAGTCTTTTTATTCACGCTCCTTCACAGTAGTCACACTGGGAGCCGCATTAACCTTGTGTTTACTAAGTACGGTGCAGAATTCGATAGCTGGAACTGCTGTCAACTCTGCGATCGTATTCTCTGAGAAATTTAAGCCTAAACGAGTTCGAGAAGTGGCCTTCAAGTTTACAGAACTATTTCTGCTGCACAATTGCGCATTTGTTTGATGAGAAGGGTTTACACATCTGAAAGCAGAGTACTTTAAAATACTGCAAGAGTTCTTTCATCTGTGCACACCCATAACACTTTGTTCCAAAACTTGACACATTTGTTATACTGCCAAATGAGCCACAACGAAGACGCACTCACTTTGCCCGCTTTACGCACAGATACACACACGCATACGCACACACACGCATACGCACACACACACACACACACTCTATCTCTCTTCAGGGCTCAGATCTCCCCAAAGGGCTGCTGCCCTCCTAACAGGAAGAGGAGTGTCAGTGATAACCCGAGGCACAGGAAGTGACTTCACTAGATGTGAATTTAAGAGGCTGCGAATTATAGTGGAATGCTGCAGCTGCATTGATTTTTCAGCAGATGCTGCACATTGTAAAGACCGAGCCTGGATTAGATAGGTTTGTGTGAATTTTAACTGATCTGACAGGGAAAGGTTACTGGTGGATGGGTCTGCTGTTAGAATTGCGTTGTGTGTGCTTGTGTGTTTTGGTTTACTAGCCATCTGTGTAACTTTGTGTACGTATAATCATGACACACTCAAGAATAACACACAAAATGTACTTTTTTTTTTAAACGTATAAAACAACAAATCAGTCATATGGAAAAAGTTGGTATAAACCTACATGAATCACCTTCACATTCCAAAAATGCATTAAAGAGAGAGAAAAGCATCCATATATCCATCCTGATTCATCCCTCCCAATCAGTCGGACAGCAGTCTAAGCAGGGAAACTCATTCCTTGCCGTCCCTCACTGCCACCTCTACCTCATCCAGGGAACATCAAGGTGTTTCTAAGTCAGCTGAGCGATATAGTTGGTACAGCATGTCCTGAGTCTGCACCAGGGGCATCAGCTGGTTGGACATCCTGAAAATACATCATCTTGGAGGTGGAGGAGGCCCACCTTAGTCAGATGCCTGAACCACCTCAACTAGATTCATTTGATGTGGTCGGCGAGGGGCAAAACAAATTCAGAAAACCCATATGACGACAAAGAGACCAGACAAGGGACCAGTTCACCCTGGGAGAGGGTTACCAGGGTCCCAGTCTGGCATTGGCTCAAGGCTGGGTGTCTTAGCCTGAAGAGCTACATGGGTCTGCCCTCCTATGGGGCCACCACCTGCAGGAAGTGCTGTAAGGGTTTGGTACATTGTCAATTGAGTGGAAGCTCTGACGATCCGATCCCTGGTAAAAATCTGCACTACTCAAACTTTTGACATTCAGGGTTTGTTCTCTTTGCTGCTGGAGTGTGTGATCTCAACGTACCAAGATATGAAGAGTTCTCTAAGGCCGTAAATACTCGGTCCTCAGTGATAAGCGCACTACATCACTCATCACTGGTTAAATATGGTAAAACACTAATTCTCTTTGGCCTTATAACACATATTGAATAATATGTAAACTGTTAGAAAAAAATAAAATCCTTCGCTTGGTTGTGAAAGTAAAAAAGTAAAAGTATAACAACTAAAGCTTATGCGGAAGAAAAAACAGGATTTGAGACATATGGCGTGTGCACTGTAATATTTAATTTCTGACTCACTCAGCTTATTTTATCAAATATAAATCTTTTAGTTTACAGTTAAGTGCTTCGAGTTTTTTTTTTTTTTCCATTCTTTTTTTCTTTAAGCAAAAGTTGGAAACGTTTGGGAATCTATTACGGGGGTTTTTCTAAATCCTTTTTTTGCCTTTCCTCGCATTTTCTCTTCACCTTCATGTTATTACTCCGTAAGTTTGTGTTACTCTTTGCTCATTCACTGAACTTTATTTTTCTTTCCTCTCCTCTTTTCGCCCGAGGGATTAGAAGCGTTACATTCTTACCCCTGTAATGGTTCTAATCCGCTTACTTTAGTAATGTAGCCCAACATTAACCCCGACGTGCCTCGCTTTAGGCTTCATCCATCTCTGTTTTTGCATTCTTAATAAATGTCTGCTTTTGTAAACCGCACTCCTTAAGTTGATTGCACAAAGTTAAAGCATTAAAAGCCTCGGTGAGCCAAAATCATCAAACAAGTTTTAGCGTTTTTTTTCTTGTTTTCTCCCAGCTTCCACCCATTGTTGAATTAGTTATGCTTGTCAAATGTGCCAATTCGCTGCAGTTAATTTTACATCTTTCACTAGAAACCCCTCAAACGGCATATATTTGTCAGCATAACTCACAAGTGCGATTTAATGGCCTCGAGTATGTAAATATTTTTAATTAGCTAAGTGCACTTCAAAGTCTTTGTCTTATGAATATGCAAGGTTGTATTGTATTTTTTCTTCCCCCTCACTTGACAGCCATCTGTCTGCATGTCTTTGATGCACACCACATGTCTACCCTGCTGTTCAAAATGCCAGCACACACTCGAGGAGTCAGGCAATCACTTCCACACTCACACACAGGTTTAATATATGGAATCAATTTTAATGCTTGCACCTCTTTAACATAGCCCTATATAACACAGCTCCTATCCGAGCCTCTTCAAAGCATTTAGCCTTTACACTATAGTAGGAATTTCAGGCCTCACTTAATTCAGTCCTCTGCAGAGTGATGATATTCAAATTGTGGGATCTGAACAGTAACGGCCTTTAGTAGTTGGGTAGTTCTAGTAATTTGAATAAGGGCTGTCAAGGAAAGGTGCTGTTCACTGATTAAAATACATAAGAAATGAAAAAGGTTCTTTGTGGAGCAGATTATATCGGCCCCTGTCCTGACACCCCACCATCCCAAATTCCCATTACTTTCCTTTTTCTCATCTATGAACAAAACATCCACGTTTTCATCCCTTTTGCACCAGACAGGTAGAAGATTCCACCTGCACTGTTGGCCCTCTCCCCTCGCTTTCTCTCTTAACCCTCACAGACATCCTTTCTTCTATTAATATTCTTCCTCTCTGCCCGTTTTCTCACTGACATCTCTTTTTTTCCCCCTTTTATCCACTTTTTATTTTGCTTCTACTGAATTCTGGTCTGTATTTTCTTTCTTGGCAGAAAGCCTTACTTTTCTCATGAACTGCCTAGCTCTATGCCCATGCAGGCCTCAGGAAGTGGGTGTGTAGTGTGTTGAATGGGTTTAGGGGGGAGAGAGAAAGAGAGAGAGGTAGGGAGAGGAGGGGAAAGGGAGGATACTGATTAAAATAATAAACAGCTGTGTGATAGAGCGAGGCTAGTGGCCAGAAAGAAAGAGCAACAGAGGAAGAGAGAGGAATGGGGATACCAGCTATGGAGTTTGTATGACCCCCGCCCCCCGCTAAAAAATCAAGCAGAGAGCTGGAGAATTCAGGTAACTTTTAAAAAAGTTTCTTCTTCTCGAAGAGGGAGAGAGGACGGAATGGCAAATAGGTCCCGCTCATCTCTTTCACCTTCCCAAGAGACAAGGGGATAACCGGCAGAGCTCCAACTCAAAAGAGGGGCCAAAGTGTCAGACTCGCTGTTCAGGATCTAGACGCAGAACCTCGAGGCAGCTCTCTGCGAACATGTGGCTCCAACAAAAAGAAGGCGGCATTCTTTGACTAAGTGGCCCAGTTATGGCAGTGATTAGGAGGGTGTCATAGAGCGACCAAACTGGGGCTGGTAGCAAGTCGGACGCTGAGGGGGACTCTGTCTCTTTGAGCCCAAGTTACCTTTAGCAAGGGTAAATCACGTGCCTCCGTCTGCTGTGGTCTCTCCTCTTGGTGTGTGTGAGACTGGATGAGAGAAAGTGCTTTTTATTTCACTAATTGAGAGCAAACGTCCCGGCCCTGCCCAGGGTTGGACTACTGGACACGGTGAACAAAGCTTCCTTCATACTTTGAAGGGAAGTGGTAGAAGGAAAGCAAAGCAAACCCGAAGGAGAGCGCAGACCTGTCCTCAACCACACCAGTCGTCCCTCAAGACACAAACCGTTATCTCCACTTTGCAGACCTCCACCCAAGATTTGTCGGATTTCTGTCGCGGTTTAAGTGCTCCATTCCTGGCCCGAGGAACTCAACAATCAGCCTACAGCTGCTACTCTGTCAAACCTCCAGTGGCACCACTTGTCCCTAAATCCTTGTCTCAGCTCTGAAGCATGACTGCAGGGTAACTGTCACCTTCCCTATGCAGTCTGGCTGCCTTTCAAAGGAGGATGCTACCAACATGTGGCGGGATTAGGCGAGCACACGCACCGGCATGCATGTTCGAATGCTGCCAAGGGGTGTGTAAATTGCCTGTTTTGGGATTGCAACCTGGTTTTGACCCTTTTGTGTCTGGATTTTTTGCAAGAGCTGGGTTTTTCAGTTGCCAGATTCGAGATTCTTCAAATTCTGGATTTATTATTGATCTGAACGCTTACCTTGAATGTTCTGGTTTTGACCATAACCACTGGAGGACTTGTCTACTTGCCCTAAACCTGAAACATCCTTTCATCTGTATGAAAGTAGAGAAGATGTAGGGACACAAGGGAGTAGGAGGAGTCAGAATGATTGGCTTCAACTTCAGCTTGCAGGAGCTGCTCAGAAAGTTTGAAAAGGTATATTATAAGTCTGTTCTGTCATAGCTTGACTTCTTTTAGTTTTTGAATGATGCAAACTATCAGTACAAACACAACCATCTTTCATTCTTCTTTTCCCCCCTATCTTTGTTGTTGTGGTCCAAATTTAGTCAGCTTTATGAAGTCTAAGCAGTCCTTATTGGACTCATTAAAGTGGAATGAATGGTTCTGAGAGACGATACTGTGCAGAGAGCGAATTAGTATAGAATGAGACCCACAGCCATGAAATCAGCATCATTTGTCAAAGCGGACCTTTACGCTAATTGCTTTATTAAGATCTAAAGGCTAACATGGCTTAGCCAAGTAAGGGTCATTGTTGTTTTGTTAATGTAAACAAGTTCCTTTAGGTTAGAGTTTCACCGATGGGCGAGCACGTCTGGGTGTTTTGTTTTTTTTGCCCTTCAGCCATAGCTTAACAGCATGTTTAATGCTTTTATCCTTCATAAAGCTTTAAGCAGTAGTTGTTGCTTCAGTTTCCAGGGAGACTCGGTCGAATCGCTTCTCCAGCTCCAACAAGCTCACAGCCAGCAAATCTCTATCACTCATTACAGTGTGCATGAGATCCAGAACCATTAACCTTTCTGCTGCTTTTCTTCCCACTCGCACATAAATCAGTGTTTGTGTGTATGGTGAGTGCGAGTTTATAGATCGAGGAGAGGAGGCATATTTGAGGTCCTTTGCCAGGACCTAAAATGGTCCATTTTTAGTCAATAATTCATAAATAAAACATAGAAGAAAAGTAAACACAGGCCGGTGGTTACTCTCATGGTGACCTGTGGCATACAAATGGTTTTTTATGTGTGTGTTTGGGTATGTCTGTGTTGACGAGAGGGAGAAAATGATCCGTCGCTACACTTATACATCAACATATACAATCCTCTGGCTGCAAGCAGTCTTTCATTAGTTGAAATACACCCTAAAAGGGGGGTTTTGTAAATGAATATATGTGCCGTTGTATGTCCGTTCAATGTATGCTTTCTGTGTTATATGTGAATGTGCTAGTGTGTGCAAACTATTTCCACTGGAAGTAGAAGCGCTAAAGGAAAATATAAGGGAAGCACTTGGGTAATGACTTGAAACACAGCCAGCTGGCTCAGAAGCCAAATGTGTCTGTGTCTTTTATTCTTGGTGTTACTCTTTCTTTCTGTCTTTATCTCCATATCCTCTCCCTCTGCCCGTCTCTCCCTGGCTTTCCTTCTTTCTTCTGTAACCTTTAAGAAGGATTTTATTTGCGCCTTAAAAAAATGCAGTGGATGATTATCCTTGCAGATCACAGCAGAGGCATTTGCTTCGGCCTTCAGTGAAATGCCCATTGGCATTAACTAACTGCGGCATATTGCCACAGGTAGCTGTGTGTAGTCGTTTCATGTGCAGTCTGGTTGCACTGTGGCTGAAATTTACTTTTTGAAATGTATTTTTTGTTTTTCAGCAGCGCACTTTGCAGAGTATTTAAACTCTAAACTATTCAAAACATATACACAGGTCATGTCTTTTCATACTCGTCTAACATACATCCACTCTGAGTCTCCTGTATTGTTTATACCCATTCAGCGTCTTCCCTCTGTTTATATTGGAGTATGTATTTGGAACCACGGCTGATTTTTGTCAGTGGATTTTTTCTGTGTACAAAAAATGCACACACTTGGCATCGCTACATGTAGGTCATGTTAGTTGGACGGTTGAAAACTCTTCATTTTTTCACCTTAGTGTGATGGACTTTCATTCAATGTTTTCACACGCTACTCATGTTTTGACCTGTTGCACTTGTGGCAATGAGTACTGTAAGTGTCGGCTCTGGCCAAGTGAATCCATCACTTTGGAGAGTTTCATTTTCTCCTCAGTCCTCACTAAGACCAGAGTCTGTGGATGTGTGCGCCTGAAGCCTTGTTTATACTCTGTTGCTGACACAGACACGGACAGCTGGAGACACAATGGCCGGATAGTTATTCCTGTTAAGCCTTGATTATACTTTCTGCAGCCGCTTGGGTTCAAGTGATGCAAATTTTGTTGGTAAATGGGGAGTACCTGTCTTTTTTTTCTTTTCTTTTCTTTTTTCTTTTTTTTTTTTTTTTGTGATCGCGGACTCATCCTGAGAATTTACATTACACCCACCCCAACTGGACTTGCATCCCAGATGGTGGACTTGAGGTGAGCTTCAAGGAAGTATGAAATGGGTTCTGAACCTGTGTTTCCAGCTGTCCGTGTCTACAGCAGACTTCAGTCAAGTCGAGCGAGAGGAGTTATCTTCAGGATATTGAATAGCAAATTATTAAGGAAACTGGGCAGGAAAAATGAAACTAGAATATGACTGCATTCTTTTTTCTTAAGCAATCCAGTACCGAAACCAATTCCAATAATGTTGTAGGTTACTAATACTCTAATCTTTTAATAATGTAGCTCCGGAGCCTGTTTAATACCAGGTTTCTGTGCCCATTCCCTACTCACTGGGGAACGGCAGGATGATGGAACAATGGGGGACATTGCCAAATCCCTAATCATTTTTGACAAACCAGTGAGAAACTTAACACAAATACATTGCTTAACTGCTCAGTTATGATGTATAATTTACAAATATAATAGTGTAATATTAAAAAGTTTCATATCTAGAAACATTTTGAAGATATGTTCATTAATTCATCTGTAATAGGCCAAAATTAGCACGGGGTGATCAGTGTATCCGTTAGGCTCTAGTTAGTGTAGTAGCACATTAATGGCAGTACAGACCCTTTCCATTACTGCACACAGTTATTATAGTGATGCAGAGGATAGGAAAGCAATTCCGCAACAATGGCCTTTTCCAAGATTTTCCTGTGTTTTTATAATTAGAGTAAATGTAAAATATTACATTTCCAGTGCAAATGATACACAATTAACTACTTAAGCTGCTGAAGATGTGTAATTTTATACACCATGTCTTGTATTATTTTACGTTCCGGCACTGTTGTAGGCTGTATGTCTTATTACACTTTTATTAGCTACAGCAATTTTGCCCCATTTGCACACCTCTGTGCTCCAAGCAGTGTTACACTTACACACATGGTATTCTTTGGAGTCTTTTCTTTATGTGCAGTTGAAAAAGGTTGAACTGAGGGGAGTCCCAGTAGAGAGAGTGCGCGAGAGAAGAACACGGAACAGTTTTATACATCTAAAAATAAAACATTTGACAGGATCCTCTGCTTGCGTCAGCGCCCCTTGTGGTTTAACCCTCACACACAGACGTTCACACATGCCCTTTGAGATGGGGTTCTGTAATAGAGCCACTGAGTTAAGAACACAGACACACAAAATCTTGCTTCGTCATAATATTGAATTTGGTCCTGTAAACATACACACATCCATACACAGAGCATTTTTGAGTCACACTGCAGTGCATTAGAACTTTATACCAGCATAAAATGAGAAATTCTTGCTGTCATTCAGACCTGGTGTAATGTAATGGTGGTCCAGCATTAATATGAAGGCTGATATTGCTCGGGGACTTGCTTCTGGATGGCGTGGGCCTTCCAAGTCGGCAAAAGAATAGAAGTTCAAATCTTTTTAGTCAAAGTACCTTGAGGATATTCCAGAAAATATAAACTTTTCTGCCCTCTGGTAAATTTGTTTGCAGTACGCTGTGATGTCCCTCAAGAAAAGTCTTTGTGACACAATCCGAAGAAATTTTAGGTTCACTTGTAGTCAGCTGTCTCATCCATTTTTTTGTGATAAGAATGATGTGAAACTACTATATTGCTGCCCTTGACTGTACTTTAATTTTCCGCTGATAAAACCATGTTCTCTGTTCGTATTTTTAGGACATCCAGGCTGAGATCGATGCCCACAATGACATCTACAAGAGCGTCGACGGGAACAAGTCGAAGATGGTTAAAGCGCTGGGCAGCTCAGAGGAGGCCGTGTTCCTCCAGCACAGGCTGGATGACATGAATCAACGATGGAGCGACCTGAAGACCAAATCTGCCAACATCAGGTCAGTAAAAGCTCTCAACTTAACTTGTTAACTTTTGCTTTCTCGAGTCTTTTGGGTCATGGATGTCAGATTGCAGTTTTTTGCCTTTTTGCTGCTCTCAAACTTGGAAGAAAAAAGATATCTTGGCATAAGGTCTCAAGGCAATGGTCCAAGTAGGTCTCAGCTTGAGTGTACTCCTTTTTTTTAATCAGCTAGTGTGTCATAACATTGCAGAAGTTTTGATTAACTATTAAATGTAGTGCATTGGGAGATGTGCTATTTCCTGATCAGAAAATTTCCTTTTCCCCAACATGTGGAATTCTGGAGCCCAGGAAGTTGATAAATGAAAACAATCCAATCAGAAAATGCTTTCATTTAAAAATGAAATAACAATGTCAGTAAAATGGTCTGCATTTGGACCTGCTTTGTACTCAGTGAAAATTCTAAACACTGCGCCTTTAAACACAGTGTCCATAGTGTCTACTTTGATTATTTTACACAAATTACACCAGGCTTCTACACAGTAACTACATCAGGCGGGTCAGACTTAACTCAGTAATCTACTCATTCCAGAAACAAGCTCATTAATTCAGTCATTACTCTTATGCATCACAGCCTCCATCCCAGGCTGCTGCCAATGTTGTTTTCTTAAAATGCTTTAGAAATTTTGGAGGAGGAAGAACAATAGCTACTGCGTGATATTTTTATATGTGATGTGACCGTTTACAGCATCAAATACTGCAGAATAAAATGTCAGGTCGATGCAGGATAGCCACAAAACAGTGGTGCTGTCTGTTTGCATCGTGCCTCTCTCTGCGCTATTGACACTACGACAGAACATCCTGCAGCAACCAATTTATAGCTCGTTGAGCTTTTGTCATCCTATTTCTTTGTGATTGGTACTGCAGTTTCAGAGAAGTGAAGGTAGTTCTTTGACTGACTCGCAGCAGTCAGCCCAACTTTGGGCTGCTACACATGCAATCCCGAAGGCAAGAAGTTGAAGCTGATGAATATTCAAGAAATTTGTGCATGTTTTAAATTTGAAATGTCCCATTTTGGGGGGAATTCAGGTGGTACTTTAATTTAAAAACAAAAAAGAGAGAGATGGATTGATTTTTCTGATTGCATGATTGAAATTGGTCTCAAGGTTGCTCCTATTGTAGTCATGATTTAAAAACATTCTTCGTATATGAAAATATTCATTTGCATACAGTATTTTAGGAAATATTCATTTGAGTTGTTTATAACAGCCTTACACTGCCTCCTGTTTTCTGCATGTCCATCGTGAAGCAGAGGGATGACATATAGCACAAAAAATACCCGAGAGCAACCACGGTAGGACATAAACTTCACGCACGTAGTGCCTCGTCAGCCACAACCTTGGCATAAATAAAAAAGATTGGTGATGAGTAGGGACGCGGACGGTGAAGAAAGTGAAGGCAGAAGTGAAGGTGACAGGGCCAGATGGAGATGTTCAAAGAGGAAGAGGGGAGGGTAAATAAAGCCATGCCAGGAGAACAAAGTGAGGTTGGGATATCAATACAAATGATGAAATGATTCTGAATTTATAATGGTTTATTTTAGTGGGAGAAATGGGACTTAGTCAAGCTGAAGCATTGCACAGAAAGGAAAGAACGGGGAAATAGACAGCAAGAAAACTCTGTGTGCGTGTGCGTGTGCATGTGGGTGTGGGAGATGGGATACGGTATGATGATTGCATGCAGGCCATTATGCCTTAATTGCAGTACATGTGTAATTAAGGCTAACTCGGTAAGTGGCATTAGGAGGTCTCTGTACACCGTGTTCAGATACATTTTGCCCAGAGGAGAAGAGAAAAATAAGTGATTATCAACACACATTGCACTCAAGCTGCCACCCACACCGTTAGCAGCCAACTGCATCCACCTTCTTCAAATAACGTCCACTCCAGAAGGCCAGCGACCTCTTTTTGAGTGGTTAGCAATCTGGTTTTTACAGGGTTTTGTAAGGATATGTCTTTTTACGTGTTGAAATGCAGTCATAGCTAGAATGTAGCAGGAAGAATTCAAAAGTTGTTGAACCTTACTATATGATTTAAACGCTATAATTTAGAGAATAACAAATTTGAGACCGTAATATGTGCGGATGTATAGAATAAAGTGTAAAGTAAGGAGTACAGTTTGAAAGGATTTACTGGGATACTGTCACAGGGATCTGGTGGTACTAGTTTAAGTGGATGCTTCATCTTGGCAGAGCACATCTGGAGGTGAGTGCTGAGCGCTGGTCTCGACTGCTGGGCCTTTTGGAGGAGCTGTGGAGGTGGATCTGCATGAAGGATGAGGAGCTGGCGAAGCAGATGCCCATCGGAGGAGATGTGCCCACTCTGCTGCAGCAGCAGAATCACTGCACGGTATGAATTGTTGCCACAGGCGATGTTCCTGCCACACTCTGAAAGATTTATCCATACCTTGTCCTTTCCTTATTGATTTTTCTTTAAATTTTCAGAGAGAAGCTTCAAGAAAGTAACTTTTTTCCTAAAATAAACGTTCCTTCTGCACATTTTAAGCATTTGTAACCATACTCTCAGCTTGATATAGCCAGCCCCATGTTATCAAGCTTTTTTTCCCCTTCTTAAAGCAAATGCCTCATTAGTTGTCCTCTCTCTCTTTCTGTGTGCGCAGATGGTTTCCTTGCGTTTGACTAACATCTCCCTCACTGTCCTAATCATTTTCTCCTGTTAGGGTACAGAGGGTTAAGATTTCTTTTATTTCGTGAAATTTGCTAATGTTATATCGTAGCAGCCTAACTCCTCCCTCCTTATCCTGAGCAGACGTCTAATTAACTAGAATAAAGATATTAAATTGCACAAGATGCGTTGTTGTTGTCATAAAGATAAACAAACGTGTTATTAAAAATATAACTGTGCTAACGATGATTGTTTTTCAAGCGTTAAGCTCAGCAGCCGTGTGGCTATGGTACATTTATTCGTTTCAAAATCCTGCATTGGTAGAGTTTTAAAGGCCAGGTTCGACATCATTGCTGTACAGTGAGTAGTGTCCTTTCTCGTGTTTTATCATTGCACTTATTGATGTTTTTACACTACACAGAGTCAGTTTTTCTAACAAGCAGTCAATACCTTTATTGTGCTGACCCATTCGTACCTTTGCCATCAGTGCCGTTTGTCAGCAGTGTTCCCCACTGTATTATTTATTGTAACCACTGGTTATTGTGATAGTGCACCGGAGTGTAATTGCTTTCAGATAAATGACTCAGCCCGTGGCTACTGTTTACTCCCAGCCTGCCCGGCCGCTCTTGACATCGTAATGCGTTTCTCGGCATCCCGTTCGCCACACTATTATTTTTTTCCCCAAAACGCCTTGAGAGTAAACACGTGTGCAGTCATGTGTCACAGACGCAAGGATCACAGACACGCTGACAGATCAGCTGGCACACGCGCACACGGAGCTCAGTACTCCTGCGTTGCGACACCTTAGCATACGCGAAGCGCATTTGTATCTGAATGCCTTCTCTGATCTGCTACATCTTTGTGTAACTTTTCAATGAAGTTTGACAAACTATATTTTGAAATGTCATTTTGTAATTTTAGATGGCAATTTGTTAGATACAATACTGTTTGAGGCTAATGAAGCAATCATGCACATAGAAAAGAAAGGAGTTTCAATTTTGTGAAGCATTTCTGTGATAATTTGTAGAAAGAAATATGAAAGAGAGGGAAAAAACAAGACAAATTACACACGCACACATAATAAAGTGTGTAATACTTAAAGCACTAATTCCAAACTTCAAAAGAAAAAAATCATTAGAGCAATGTGCTCAGTGCTTTCCCTTTTTTGAAGGAAAATTGAGAAGGAAAAAAAAGACATAACTGATCGACCACAGAGACTAAGAGCGGGCTCTTCCAGTGGCACACAATCAATTTCTTGGCTGCTGTAATGTCTGCTAAATATAGTCTTTTAATGGCTTAATGAAGAGTCGTTACTCAGAAAGCAGAGCAGATTATGTAAAAACTATATATTATGGGAAAAGAGAGACACTCTTCCACACTTTGCCTGGTTGACAGTCCAAACTTGGAGCCTTTATGGGAATCTTGTTTCTGATTTTAATTGAGATGGGTTCATCAGAGTATGCTCTCAGTGATCTGAGATGAGGCTGCTGAACACCTTACAGAGAGAAGAGAAAGGCATTACCCCAGCTGATCAGATGAGCTCCATTATATAAGCAATGAGTCTGAGAGCACACGCAGTAACCACAGAGTTTAATCTACCTTCATGTCCACTTCTACTTTCCTTTTCTCATTACCCTCTCTCAGCCCTTTTATCTCATTTTCTGTCATCCTTTGCTGTGGTTCCTGTCTCTAGCCTTTTTGTCTCTTTTCTTTACACTCCTCCTCTCTATTTCTTTCACATTTTCTCCTCTCTGCTTTCCCTTGTTCATCTCCAGGTATTCAGCTTTGAGAATACTCAAAGGAAATAATGAAACTGGCGTGTTGAAAGTGCGGAAGTCTCACTTACCATTTTTTTCCCTGTGTTATGTTTTTCCCTCACTTCCTCTGTGTTCTTAGTAGATTGGCCTGGAGGTCTTGGTGACCCTAAAAAGGATGAGGGGAGGTGGCTGAGCAGAACAAAAAGCTGGGGCTTTGAACATGTCATGCTCTATTACTTGCTTACACTGACAGACACACACTTGCAAGTCCCCTGTGCTCACACATACATACGCAGACACAGTTGGTGAGCAGTGCATGTACCAGCTGCTCTGCCGGAGAGATTGGGGGAATGTGCATGGATATAAATATATGGAAATTGGTGTCTCTGAGGTAGGGAAGGCTTAGAGTGAGTTTTTTTTCCATTCTCTTTTTGTTTTGGGAGACTTTGAGAGATAAAAGATGAAGGCTAAGCCACTTAGCCCAGCAGAGAGCAACGGATATTGCCGTTATTAAAGAATCGGAAGGAAGAAAAATATGAAAGAGCAGTGGTCCAAGCAGAAAGTGATAGACAGGAAGTGGCAAACAGAAGCAAAATTAAATGAGGAGAAAAGAGAAAGATGTTATGTACAGTAGATGAGAACCCAGGTTAGTGGAAGTAGGAAAAGTATACATAGTACATCTTTTTATATTCATAATATTTAGGTTTCCAACACATCAGCTGCATTCAGATCTAGCTCAACAAGCTGATTGTTGAAGTGCTGAACGTGTGAGGCGACTGAGTGGGTATTGTCTGTGCTAACTTGAGTTACTTCTCCCGCCCTCCTCTGTGTATTGATCCGTGTCTGTGTTTTTCTCTTCTAAAATGGCCATAATAGCGTTTATTAATTGCACATTCAATTACCCAGTAAAAACGCCTTTGTTAGCATCAAGCCGATTAAACTCATCAGTCTCTTCTATTAAATTAGCAGCTTTTAGATCAAGGAGTGGGAACGAGGGACCAGAGGCTTGTGGGCATCTTTAACGACTCTTATCTTTCAGCAACAGTTGGTTTCTTGTCTGCATTGTTACGCAAGTTCAATCTGGTTCTTTCAAAAGCTCATTCGACTCATTCAGAATGAATACAGGCAACAGGCAATATACTTTAAATTTAGTTAAACCCCCCTTCCCCATATCTTCTAAATATGCTTAAGTAGCATACCATTACTCAAACTAAAGTGGGGAGAGTCTAATAATTTGCCACAGGACTCATCTTAATCATTGTGCCTGAATGATTGATTAGCACCATTTACTCTTGAATGGACAGGTAGTAAAGGAGAATGAAATGGATTTAAGTGCTGTGCTGGACTTTACCTCAGGGTGTCTTTGGAGACACAGGGCTTTTGTTAGAACTCACCACTGGGGGTTTTTCTGAGGAACTTTAAATTGTTTTTGTCTGCTTCATTTACACTTGCAGTTTAATGAAATTGCTAGACGTGTGTGTTGATGGTCTAAAGTACTGCTGGCAAAAACCAGCCCTTATCTGCTGGGGGTCCTATGGGTTTGTCCTGCAGTATTGAAACATTGGCCTCAAATCCTTTGGGTCCTGTCAGCTCCGGGGTGGGGCATCCTTAGATCCGGTATGTTTCAGCACATTCCATGGATGCAGATTTAGCTAGAATCAAAGGAATTTGCAATTGCAAACCAGGTCAACGCCATGTGTCCTTTATTGTCTCTTTTGTGCCAAAGGGCAGTGCCATGTGTATGCATGGTCTGCAGCAGTGATTAGGTGGATCAAGATGCTAGGATCCAGCAGAACATTGATCATCTAGGTACAATTTAAAGTTTTTCACTTCGCCTGTCATTTGGTTTTTAATGTGAAGTTGTTGTTTTTTTAACCATGGAAATAATTCTGTGATCATCCAACTCAGTTTTATTATGTGGTGTTTCAGACCTTTTGGTGTTGCTGTGGTCAGTGTGTTCATTCTTTTTAAAAATTTACCAAATTTTTGGCCACTCTCATAGTGTTTGTGATCACTCTATGGGTTTACTTTGGTTTATTGCTCTAATGGCCGCTTCCCTCACTCACGTCAGAATCTCTGCTGACATCATATTGAGAGATCCGGTGAAAACACAACTTATACACTTGGAGTCAAATACAGATGTTTTTATTGGTTTAATTTGTCATGGAACATCAAGGGAACAGACTGCATCTGGCCACAAAGCTGCTTGTCAATTAATTACTTTTGAGCCTTTGAATATGATGCACTGTTAACCGTTAATGCAATACTTTATTGAACCGCAATACTTTTACTATTACTATTTAATATTTACTATTAAACCCCTTGAATTAAAGCTGAAAGTCTGCATTTTAATCTCCTCTTAATTGTGTAATTTAAAATCCACTGTTGGTTATGTCTAAAAACACAAGTTAATGTGTTTAAGTGCATATTTAAGCAATTATTATCACTACTATTAATGCACCAAACAGCGGACAGATTGCTACATAGATGGTTAGTATAGTTGAGCATTTATGAGCTGAAGAGAGAGGTTTGGGAGTTAATCAAAACCAAAACAGATTACTAAAAAGAGACTGCATATGTGTTAGGAGATGAATCCTCTAAATTAATGCTAATATTATTCTGGTAAGTGTGCAATAAACCTTTTAAAGGCTATGATAGCTTAAAGAAGCAAAGAAGTATATGAACAATGCTGCTGTTAGCAGTTATAATTATCGGTGACAGCAAACCTCATTAAGTACTGCAAAACTATGCTAAAGAGTGATGCAGTGACGATTCAAAAAACAAAGGTTCTAAATTGACCTCAAACTTGTAAATTATTGCAGTTGCACTAACACAACAATGTAAAATATACATATGTTTTACATGGAAAAAATTTATATTTTTATTTCGGCAACTGCGAATTTGTCACATATAGGTTTCTTGTACATCCACAGGCATTTCACAGCCTGTGGGTATTGTTACTAAATTAACAATGGCCAAGGTTGGATGCATTAGTTAAGTGGAGCATTTGTTTTCAAACTACTAGCAGCTATCACTAGCTTTCAGCTATTCTGAGATAACAGCAAATGTTGGGAGGGCAAAGGAGCAATTAATTTTTTTTTCCAGTTGAATCACTCTGTGGCTCCTTTATGAACTGTGCAACTGTAAAATCTAATTTGGCCCAGACGACACAAGTTCAAATTCTGGCCTCAACTAAAAATAGTTTTTGCTAGAGAAAAATAAGAAGTCATCAGTATTGTGACTTTCTCCCCCTTCTCTCGCAGTGTGATTGAACCCTTATTGCAAAGGCGCCTGAAAATTCCTGCCTTGTGCCTCACTTATGTTGAGAGATGGTATATTGTATCAGTCCTTTTTGGGAGGCTTATTTCTTCTAGAAGATGAGGGCTACGGTAATATTGTGGACGAGATAGCAGGGTTTTGAGAGCAGGAAGAGGGATGTTTGGCAGAGCTCTGAAAGAAGCTGTGTTGTGATGTTATCTCATTGGCGCCACAGCACAGGGCACTTAGTGATAAGAGTCTGCTGTGCTGCTACAGCCACAAACTACACTCTTACACAGACCTGGGCACAAGCACTTGCCCACAGACATAATCACACACTCACAGCCAAGGTCACGGTCACTCGTAGCTTCAAGGTAGATGCCAGAAGCATTGTGAAAGTGACAAGAGTCCCCTCTTGCTCTAGTCTCCATAAATCACAGCTCATATTCTGATGTGCCAGAGCTTGGAAATTGTTGAAAAAGAGCAAAGAGAAGACCTGTCCTGTTTTATCTTTGACATAGATGTCTATGTCTCATCACTCAAAGGCTGTCTGGGATTTGCTTGGGGAAAAAGAGAAAAAAGAGCTTTTTTTTGTTAACTTAAAAGCGGCGTATGTGTTTGATATCCGCCTTTCAAAAAAGCGTGAAAAGTGTGTCCCTGTGTGAAACTCTGATAATGTGCGCGTGCTGAGGTTTCACTAAAAAGATTTGGTTGAGTGTTGGGTGAAAGTGTTTTGTGCTGTCACCTGCCTGAACTGTAAGGATACCCAGTGGCTGGATAACAGACGGCGAGGCTGTATCTAACAAAGAGGATTACTTGGCGCTGCTCACGTTGCAGATATTAAAGCCGTCTGTGGCTCATTTCTTTGGAGCCAGTTTACATTAGAAGATAATATTACATTTATTGTAACTGACAGGGATTTTTTTATTACTCAAACTATGCCTGTGTGACATGATTATTAATATGGGTATTATTATAGTAAATACGTCTGAGACGCAGAGTTCACTTTTGACCACAGTGGCCTTACTGCAGGCTGTTCTTGAGCTTTTGAGCCACATGATCTTTATCAACAGTTTTTTTTTTTTTCAGCTTGTATTTGAATTTATTCTCACACACAGTGTAAGTAAACAGTGCAGCAACAACACAGCACTGCATTTCACTTCACAGAAGTGATATTACACAACAGACATGGCAAACAGAATACAGTATCTCAGAAATTATGAGTGTGTGAGAGAAATGAGATACATGTTCAAACAAGAGAAGGAGGAAAATCAAACGTTCAGTAAGAAATCGGTAGGCGTTATCTTAGAAGTGACTCGAAATTAATTCCTGACAATATAACCCCAATTCTTAAAAAGGTGAGACGCTGTGTGTTATGAAAGAAAACACCAGAAAAAATGATGTGCGCGTGTCATAAACACATTTTTAGCAGAATGTTTAAAGTGAAACATTAATACTTCGTTAAAAAAAAGAGGGGGGGGGGGTCCATTTTGAAATTGATGGCTTGCAATATGTCTCAAAAAAGTTGGGACTGGGAGTTATTGAAGGCTAGAAAAGTAAATGTTCTATAAAGAAATGGATGCATGGACATTTTGCAACTAATTGGGTTAATTGTCATCAAAATAAAATGATTGGGTATAAAAAGAGCATCTTAGAGAGGCAGAGCTCCTCAGAAGTAAAGATCGGCAGAGGCCCAGCAATCTGCAAAAAACCCCCTGCAAATTTCAGAGTAATGATGTTCAACATAAAATAAAGAACACTTTGAATACCTCATCATCTATACGGCCTAATATTTAATGATTCAGAGAATTTAGAGAAATCTCTGTGCACAAGGGACAGTGCCTGCCTGCCTGTCCTGACCTTTCACCAACTGAAAACATTTGGCACATCATGAAATGCAAAAACAAGACAAAGAAGGCCTGGGACTGTAGAGCAGCTAGAATCCTGTATCGGCCAAGAATTGGACAACATTCATCTCACAGTATCCCCCCAGTAAAACGTTTTGCTCTCAGACTGTTGGCAGACCCTGTTGAAGCTTTCTTCATTTTCTCTGTCATTGTATGGTCTTTACTTTACAACATAAAGCGACTTGAGGTAACTGTTGAATTGAATAAACGTGGCACTGTTCCTTTTTTTTTTTTTTTTTTTGATGTTGCTTCCATCACATTCAAAATGAGTGGATATTTCTTAATTTTCTGAGGTTAAGTATTTGTTTTCTGTCTTCTATTGTGATTAACTTATCAGACTTGCAAATATTTGCAGACGGATCTTTGGAGATGTTAAAAGTGTAATACATGAAGTCAAACTTCACATATCTATAAACAAGCCAGTTCTACAAATGGCTTCAACAAGCCATTTGCTGCTTTGATGCTGTATATATGTTGGTTCCTTCTACATCTGGCTGTAATCAGACTTCCCTGAATTATTCAACCAGGTGCAATTTGTTTCCACCAGGATGCTGTTCATCGACCTGAGCTGTTATCTGTGATTAACACATTACAAAACTGACATCGGAATATTTTACTGGCGTCACTCCGAGTAACATGCAACAAACTTTGAAAATAAACAGCCTCTTTACCCTCATTTCATTTCCTAATTTAAACCACCACTCTACATCTGACAGCAAAAACAAAAGGAAATATATGGAAAACTTAAGGCGCTGGTATCAACTGGGAGTTGTCCTCGCTGCTCAGCTCCTCATCCTCTTTTTCTTATCTCTGCTCACACCCCTTTCCCTCTTCCTCAAGCCCCTCTCATTTACGTTCTATCTCTCAAGGTCCCCTCTCTGCGCTACCTGCCTATTATGCTTCCTCTGTGTGAACGGGGAGGAAATCATTGGAACGAAGCAAACCATTTATTAGCAGGGATGATCTAATTTGTGTTCAGCAGGATGCTTCATTTCAGGGTGAGAGTACATTTGTCTGCAGGAGGCTGTGTGAAATTGTCATTGCATTGGTCTAAATCCAACTTTTACAAGAACTTACTTCCAGAATTTTAATTTTTTTATTTTTAAATGCTTCCACAGCAGCCGTGTGTGAACTGTGAAATAGAATTGAAAGAAGTGGTGAGAGGGTTAAGGTCACTGAGGAAATTATAGGCTAATTATGGCAAATCTTCACACAAATGTCTAAAAGGATGAAATTAGATTGTGATGACATTGTATAATGAAGGTCACACAGAAGGTGCCAGTTCAGGTATGTGCGTATATGGATGTAAGCTGCTGGAGTGGTGGGGTGTTCTCATACATACGGATTGGATAGTTTCTCTTCTAGGCGATTCTTATTGTTCTTGTCTTACGTCTTCAAATGTTGCCGGTAATACGATTGCACCCAAGCCAGCATCTTGTCGTCAAGCTTTTGCATCTCATTTTTGCTGCAGTCGACTGTTTGATCAGTCTGATAAGTGTGAGCCTTTATCAGAGCGGGTCAACTAGCTTCACAGTGTCTTCAACTACATCGCCTCTTCACAAAGCAATCACACACTCCGATAGGCAATGAAGTTCTTCGGGGTGTCACATGTATATTCCGACAAGAACAATTATGCCGTTACATACCGATCTCACCCCCTTTATGTAGTTCCATCGCCTGCCGTGCACTCTGCTGAGGCAGAACTCTTGACATAAGGTTAAGAGCATTTGTCAGATTGCTTCATGAACTTCATGAACTAGAGCCTGGAGTGTGTGGTGCACTATGCTCATTTCAATATGAGCGGCGCTGTGAGAGGATGTGCAGGATGTGTGGTGTTACTAGCAAGCTCTATAATGATTATTCCTGCAGGGTTACAGTGACTCGCTTTATTCTGTGCCTTGCTCAGCTAATTTCACACAGACCCAGAGGAGAAGCCCAGTTTGACCCAGTACTCGCACTTCAATCGCTGCTCTGTTCTCAGAGCTTTCAATACCGCTGACACTCCTTACATAGCCTCTCTCTCACACTCTCTCTCTTACCTCTTGATTCCTTCTTAATAGGCAAAGACTGAGCAGGGAAACTGTTTTGTTGTGCTGCAATCACCTAATTAGCCATTGAATGTGTTGGTTATCTTGCCGATAGGCAGAACGTAAACATCTGCGTTTGTTCATTGGGCTGATGTGAGTGTTTTAATCACAAGAACTCTAAGAACTGGTTGATTAGTATGTATATTATTTCAAAAACTAGGACCTGCAAGAACTGTTTGAAAATTAAACTCAAACTCTGTTATGATCTATATATTAAAAAAAAGTTACAAAACATTTGTGGTTGATATTAGTAACATTTTTATATACATCAAGTCCCCTCTAAGCCATTGCTCTGTGCTTTTCCCGCAGGCGCTACGGTCAGAACTGAAGGAGCGCGAGCACTTGGTAATCAGCACTTTGGACCAGGCGAGGACGTTTCTTGCTGATCAGCCCATTGAGGGTCCTGGAGAGCCACGCAAGAACCTGCAGCCAAAGACTGGTTTGTTCCTTTTCATTAAAAAAAATATATCTCTAACAGAATATATAAACTTTCAGTCCTGGAAACAGGTTTGAAAAGATAATTGCAGCTTAAAAATACTGCACACCACTACCGAGTCCATTAAAGCCATGCCATGCAGTTTTTTCCACCTCCTGAGTAAATTGTGGTAAAATCAGAGCTCATAATGAGGCTTAGGCAGTTTTATCTTTTAGGTATAGTAAGTATCTGGAGATAATGACGTAATGAAAAACTATTAGAAACTCACAGTTCTCTGTGTCTCTAGTTAGTCTAGTCTGTTTTCAACAGATTTTAAATCACTAATCGCCTATTTTTGTAATTCACATATCATTTTTTTCCCTTGTGCGATATGACAAAAATCTCATCGTCCTGACAATGACATAAATCACAAAAATGTAATATTTTCTGTAAATTCTGTGAATCTCGGGCAACTCGACTTGCGTTTAGTTTTTCCATCTCGGCGTCCTTTACCTGGATTCGAGTGTTTTAACCAATGCATGAAACTATACATTTTTAGACACAAGTTGTAACAGCCACCATTTTCTTTCAAAGTTTGAGTCTAAGGTTTATTTTTTTTAGCACCTGACTGCTCTTTTTTTTCCTTCTCTGCATACTCTTTCACGTGATTCAGTTTATTTTGAAAAGTCTCAACAGGATCTTGAGCTTTATTGTGAAAGGTTTACGTGGAAAACAAACAAGCGGACAGCGGAGCCACGCGATGGTTTTACCGTCATTATTGCTAACGACAACACGTAAAAACAGGCGCTTGTCCGTCCATAGTGTGATTATATTAAATATGAGAGAAAGAGAGAACTTTAATACATTAATATATCCCCTACAGTGACCATCAAAAGGATGAAAAAATATTGCCGTAAACAGTTTATTTTACGACACCATGAAACAAATGATAGCGTAATAGGAAACGATAGACGTTTTTATATCGTCATCCGATATATATCGTTATATCGAACAGCCCTACCCTTACATGGCCAGAATCTTGTAGAAACATAATTTCCCACTCTAAAATTGTACTGTATGACAATAGTAGATGGGTAACAACAATGCATTGATTTTGGACGCAGCCCGTGGTAATAAACTGCAGACTGTAAACACTTAAAAAGACAAAATTGCTTTGTTAAAGCCCTGTTTTGAAGCCATCCACAATTAATACTGCCACACCACTAAATTTAATGCAATTTAGGCTGTTGAGTTATCAAAAAAGATCACCCATATATACATTAGCTACACAAAAATGTCTTTGTTGAAGCAGTTTCCATGTTTGCTTCTGTTGTAAAGTTGGACCTTTGGCCCCTGAAAGAACTCTAGTTTTTGGCACCTATACCTTGTCTTCATTTTTCAGGCATAGTGACAGAAGGATAGCAGCAGCACTGAAAAGGAAGGTTGTTAACACTGTTGTGAAAACCCTCTTTGATGTATGGTTTGGAGATGGTAGGTCTGACTCAAAGAGAGGAGGTGGATGAAGATGTTTGGGAGTGACCTGGAGGGACAGATTTAGTGTCACAGTATGTCAGTGGGACAGTGCCAGCTAAGCATTTTGGAGACAGTGTAAGCAAAGCAAGAGGAGATGGTTTGGACATGTGTAACGGGGGGATAGTGCATACACTGGACAAAGGATGTGAAATATGGAGCTAGCTAGAGGACCTCAGAGAAAGTTCTCGAGAAGGTAGTGATGGGGGACATGCAGAGGATTGATGTGATGCCAAAGAGAGGGTGAGGTGGTTGCAGATGATGTGCTGTGGTGCCCCCGAAATTGAGCCACAATATAAAAAAAGGAAGCTGGAAAAGGTTGTGGCTTGCATCCTAGAAAGTCATTTGCTAAAGGTTTTTAGTTGGATTTAAGTTCCATAGTGTAATGGTTAACACATTTGCTTAATATGCAAAAGATCACAGAGGCACAGATGGTGGTGGTGCGGGTGTCTGGAAGGGCAGCATTCAAATCTGTGCAAAATCAAATACATGGATCCATCCGCTGTGGTAACCTGATGTAAATGGGAGAACTGCCAGAAGAAACTTCTTCTTTTCTGCTCCACAAGGGTTTTGTTTTGGGTACCTTAACCTAGGGCTGCACGATTTTGCATAAAATGAGAATCACGATTTTTTGGCTTAGAATTGAGATCACGATTCTCTCACGATTTTCTTTTCCAGTATAAATATTTATTGCACTTATTAACTGCACATCAACTTCGTACTGAACATAAAAACAATAAATAAACATAAAAACAACAAATGTCTCACGTTTTGTTGTTGCCGCAAAATGTT
>NW_024582369.1:451713-464661 GCF_018398535.1 Haplochromis burtoni
TTTTTTTAAATCGTTGTCATTTGGAAATGAGATCGCACATAAGTATGAATCGAGATCGCGATTTTCTAACGATTAATCGTGCAGCCCTACCTTAACCTGTCATCAATCACAAGAATGTCTGCTTTTCAGCCAGTTTGAAGAACCAGAATCTAAGGTCTTATTTGCCTCACTTCTGAGGTTAAAATCATTCAAGCTGTTACCTCTGTTGAAGTTGGTATAAATAGACAAGGAGCTGGGCTTACAAATACACCAACTCATTCAGTATTCCCTCTCTGTCTCTTTTTGGGTGCAGCAGGGAAGTCTTCGTTAGGTCAGCATATTTCCCTTCTAACTAAACCCCTACTGTGTAAATAATTAAACCGACCCAAGGGAATGTGTAGGGGTGTGGCGAGACTTCAGAGCGCAGACGGATAGGCTTGTTGTCTGTGGTCTTTGATGCAGACATCAAAGTGTCATCTCATTGTATACAGTAAATAGATTTTTTTTTAAACGAGCTAATTTAAGATCAGAAGCTGTGCTTGTGGTGTAATGAGAGGATATTGAATGTGTCAGAGTAACACTCTGATAGTGTATTAGTATAGTAATGCTTTGTAAAGACAATCAAACGAGCTTACATTACTTTGCCTGTGTACATCATTCTTCTTTATAAACTACAGACACCATCAGTATCAGCAATGACATGAGGCTTCCTGCAGTGTCAGGCGTTTTTGTATGCTGGGAGCAAGATGAGAAAAAGCGAGATTGCAGAGGTGCAACAGGTGAAGATGGTAATTCAGTGACTACCCTGGAGATAAGACCTAAGAACTCCTGAGAGCTGCTCATCTTTTTTGCAGTTAAAATGATTATCTGGGGAGCAGTTTTCTCCTATACCTGCTCTTTTTTTAAATTTTTTTTATTCCCCCCTCTTCTCTAACCGCATCCTCAGATATGCCACAGTCGTCATGTCTTCTCACCTTCTGACTTCTTAGACTTCTGTCATTTCTTAGACCCTCAGTCTCTCTCTTTTTTTTCCCTGTCTTCCTCTTTGATCAAGCCTTGACTTTAGTTAAAGCTTCAGCGTCCTACCTTCTTTTCTTATTTTTCTGCCCTCCTGTTCTCCTTTGCTCCTCCATTCTCCTCGTGTTGAGTGTCGCTCATTTACCTAGTATGGGATCAAAGCTTTAACTGAAGAAGTGAGGACTCAAAAGCTGAATTCAGGGACAACAGTGAATAGTTCAGCAGGTCGTATTTGTGACTTGAATGCAGCTGAATTTGGCAGATAGCGTGTCAGAGAGCAGGTCAAGGCTGGCGAGAGTGATGGAGAAGAGGCGCGTGTGCAGTTTGGATTAGTTCAGGTTGTTACTGGAAAGAAGTTAGTAGACCTGAGACACAAAGGGACAAAAGAATTAGTTCTAAGGGTCAGAAAATTCTACATATCAGTTCTGACAAGACTGTAGTTTTTCTACCAGGCAGTACAAAGTCAGAAAGAGGATCGAAGGGCTGGGGTTTATATTGTCCTGGAGCTTGATTTGTCGATGGGTGTCAGGTTTGCAGATGAGTCATAGAAGGGTCAGACTTAGACATGAAAGATGTGCAACTACTGAAGGAATGTGCAATAAAAGAAAAAATGATCACAAAGGGCTTATTCAGCTGTATAATTATAGTAAAATTTGCAGATAAATGGCTCGTAGTTCTTCAGAATCTTCTGCCACATCATCTTAGGAAGAGAAAAGAAGAGACTTTAATAACAATTTATACAGGTCTCTTCGGTGTTTTTGTTGTAGAAGTACGTATTTAGAGAACAATAATTAAATGTTGAAGATGGTAAAGGTTGTTTTTAGGAAGCTCTAGCACTGAAACGTCACGAGCATGTGTATTTTTGCAAGTAAAGCAGTGTGGGGGAGCCTGTTTGCAGCGCTGGAAAGAAGTCAAGGACTGTGAAATAAAAGAAAAGATCCAGTTCAGTGCAAGGATGTGAACACATTACAAATGCATTTCTATCATTTCTTCCATTTTATAGAAGTAGTCTTGAAATAAATGCCTTTCATTACCATATTGTGAAGAAATAACTGAACAAAATATGAAATAATAATGAAGGCCATGAGCATTTCTCCACAAAATGGCGTGCTTCTTTATTTCCCGTATTTTCTTTTTTTATCTTTCAGATCTCACACCAGAGGAGAAGGCCCGAGGGTTGGCCCGGGCTATCCGAAAGCAATCTGGTGAAGTGAGGGAGCGGTGGGAGCGTCTGAAAGGGCACGTGGGCGGTTGGCAGAGTCAGGTGGAGCGAGCCTTGGAGCGACTCCAGGAGCTGCAGAGCTCCATGGACCAGCTTGACCTGCGGCTGACTCGGGCAGAGGAGGCCAAAGCTACCTGGCAGCCTGTGGGCGATCTGCTGATCGACTCTCTGCAGGATCACATCGATAGAACCACGGTGAGTCAGAGGGTCAGATTTTTGCTAATGCACCATAACCATCCCTCTTATACTGTCAGATATGCTCAGTTTGAGTGCTGTTTAACAAATCTTGTTGTTTTCTGTTATAAAATCTTTGAAAATCCTGATTTAAAAAAAGAAGAAGAAATGTTTGATGCTTCACATGGTTTCCCTGGTTCTTTATTTACTTTTTGTGTGTGTGTGTTTTTTTTTAAAGAAAGTGCTACTTCATTTGAGGATATATTCAGTAGTCTTGTTTGTTTACACATCATATTTGAGGATGTCTCGTTTTGCCAAGGAGAACCGGCCGAGAAACGAGCAACAAATTTAATTTAACAAGCAAGAAAAATGAGAGCATCTTCTTGTAAACTGTAAACAACAAATGAAAGAGTCGAGAAGCGGAGGACAAAAGGGCACTGAAAATAGCCAAGTCACGATTCACAGCCTGCATGAGGAAATTCAGCTGTTGCACTTATTTCTCTCTCTGCTGCACCTGAGATCTTAATCACCTGAGGTACAGCCAGTCCGGGCACTCGTATTTCTTTATATCCGTGTCATTTAGCGATCCACTTTAGATTAAATGGTCTATTGATAGATTAGATTGCAACCAGAGCAGCACTTGTCTCTAATATGGGAGACGGGTAGGACAGTACACGGAGGAGACTTTTTAAATGCAAATTTTAAAGCTGAAGCTGCAAACTTCATCTCCTGTTAGATTTTAGGTGGTCAAACAAGAAAGGGATAAACAAACAGCAGTCAGCAGTTTGGACTAAAGCATATTTATTTTAGGCTAATCTCACAACTATAATACAAATACGCTATCATCTTTTTCCCAGGCCTTCAGAGAGGAGATTGCCCCGTTGCGTCAGGACGTTCGAATTGTCAATGAGCTTTCTGCTGAGCTGACACCATTGGACATTCAGCTGTCATCCACAGCCTCGAGACAGCTGGACCAGCTCAACATGAGGTGGAAACTTTTGCAGGTACTTTAAATCCCCCTGAAACCGCTACAGATTTCGGAACAGGAATAGGGTTTTTTTTGTGTGTGTGTGTGTGTGTGTGTGTGTGTGTGCGCGCATTTTTTCCTCTATATTTTGTCACAGTTGTCTAAATGACTTCAAAGGAGACTGCGCCGTCTCGATGTTTTTGTTTTTTGTGTCTCCCTCGCTTTTTTTCACTGTATACCAATTTTACTTTGTCAGCTGAACACACGGGGATTTGGAGCCGTCCCTCTCCCTGTTTACTTGTTTTAGTTGAACGCAGCTTTATGTTCAGTGCGACACTTTGTCACTACACATCACTGCCCACTATTCTCGCAGCGCACCGGTCACATCCTTGGCTCTCTGCACGCTTGATAGTCACAGCTAGACAGTCACGAGTGTTTCTCAGAGTTGAACATGTCTCAGACCTTGAGGAGAAGTCGTGAAAAAGTCTCTTAACAAGTTATTACAAGGAGATAGAAGAGGAGTGGGTTTTGAGCATGAGCGCTGGAGTTGTGTTGATATCCTTTAGACAAGTTTCAGTCATTTTTGTATTCTAATTGGGGATTTTTAAACTTAAAGGTGCACTGTTAGTCAGTTTTTAATCTCTAGATTGCTATGCCAAAGTAGCTTTTCTGTCATGTCTCTTAGATTTAGGGTCCTTGGCATTGATACCCAGTGATGCTTGAGATCTGCAGTGGTAGAGTGCGGTGGGACTTGACCTAAGCGGCTAAGAATGGCAGGAGACAGGTGCTGTCCAGTGTAGCGAGTGATTTATTCACCATTTTGTGATCAAACCATATTTACAAAAAGAAGAAGAAGAAGCTCAACTCCATAGTTAACTCAGTTCAAATAAACATAACTGAACTTAAATCAGTGGAAATTAAGGTCAAACTGCACACAGCTACACTGACCTGGTCCTTTCCCCCCCTGAGCACCTGCATTCATCTGCTTAAATAGTCCACTCGCCCCTGGACTATTCCATTCAGTAGGTAAGATGAACATTATCATACTCAAACCTATACTGCTACTCTTTACTAGCAATAAAATCGCTACGATGTAATCAATACATATTGCACCCAATAAATCCATTTCTGTATAAACACAGTCTAAAATTCTCCCCCTTCTTCACCTGGTCTCTTCCTGTGACCTCAGATTAGCTATAAGCTATTAGCTATAAAGCTATAAATACAGGAAAGTAAAGCTATAATTTCCTCCTTTTGTTCCTGGAACACAGGTAAGTAAGGTGAGTTCAAACTACATCAATTAACAGTTGAAATAAATAACATGTTAACTTAACAAACTTGTCAGAATTGATTTAAACCAAGATGTTGTTGTACATATTCTGTAAAAGTGCAAAACATAAACAATAGTAGATGTTTGCCTATTGCATACTACATATGAAATATGGTTAAATCAAAACAAGAATGTTAACTAAGAATATGGACAAATGGTGTTCTCACCCACTTTGTCACATAGAGGAACTGAATACAGGTTAGATGCTCAGCTGTGGACATGAGACAGATGTAGAGTTTTTTTCTAGTGCAATGTTTTTGAAGCTTCCTTTATAATTGAGGCACACAGTGTGGTTGCATTATTCGGGAATTTAAGCAGGAAAAGAAATGTGGCCCCCCTTCCCCGCTAAGCAAAACTGGTTAGCTGTGCTAATTTGTAGCCCTGTGATATTTTTTTTTTTCCAGTGCACTGCACAGATACCCACTAACAGTCTCGTTGCCTGGAATATGACTATAATTTAGATTGTGAGTCAGAGAAGGGCTTAGTTTCATTCTGTCTCTCTCTGTTGTCCGCTCTTTTCATTTCTTTCAGTCTGCAGGACGGCTTCAGCTTCACTAATAAGCCAGATCTGGCTGTGTAGTTTGATGGTTTGCTTTTCATTTCCAGACAGCTACCATCTTCCTTGCTGTGGGAGAGTGAGGATAATAGTCACTAAGTGGCCAAAAAAGAAACTGAGCTACTGGTCTTTCTGTACCCATTTCCAGGATCCCTCTGTGATCTGGCTGACTTAATACCCGAGACTCATGTGCGAGTCTCAGTATTATAGGCTGCCAATACTGTCCAGCTAGTCAGAATGATGGAGCAAAGCAAATCATGTGCGGCAGGGCACAGGTGCAGTGCCTGAGAGGTCAATACACGGCTCTCAAAGGAGCGCGGGAGTAAGAGTCTGAGTGATTGATAACTTAAATGCTTTTCACACACGTTTTTTTTATATTTTTTGTAAGCAAGCTGAAGTAGTAGTAGAGATAATAACATGGAGTAAACAGCAGTGTTTTAGCATTGATTTTGAAAGTATATAAGATTTTATGTTAACACACAAATAGGCACAGTGTGATTCTGGTGCTATGTTACAACTGCACCCAGACAAAACACCACTCTGTCTCTTCTTTCATCTTCCTGGCACTATGACACTATCTTCTCCATCACACATTCACTCTCATTACACTAGTAGCTTAATATTCCCTGAGGGATCAATAAGGTAGTGCGTTCTTATCGTGCCCTATTCATCTCGTATATCTCCCAATCTCGCCTAATCTCTTTCTCTTACTGTCTTTTCATCTTTATATCGGAGGTTTTTATATTTTTTGTAAGCAAGCTGAAGTAGTAGTAGAGATAATAACATGGAGTAAACAGCAGTGTTTTAGCATTGATTTTGAAAGTATATAAGATTTTATGTTAACACACAAATAGGCACAGTGTGATTCTGGTGCTACGTTACGTTTCTGATCTTTGCAGGAGCATGTTTCTGATCGCCCCATATTGATATATATTTGTTGTTTTTGTGGGATTAGCTCAAAAGTAGAGATTTAGGAAACTTAGTGTTCTTGTGTGCTGCCTGATTTAGCTTCTTATGTGTTTCCCCGTTGAGTTTCTCTCTTCATTTTTCAATTAAAAAAAAAAAACCTTCCATTATTTCTCTGTTTCCCATTACAGTCACATATACCATCAAAGTTGAGAATGCACATGGCACACTTCCATGAAATCTGGATAATGGGTTTCCCTCTGGCCCCAGCACCATGTGTCTACACTAGATGGTGGATTTGTGACCTGCAAGTCTATTTTGGTCCACAGTTACCTGTAATTGTCACTGCAGTGATTTGCTATGGGCTTTGAGCTCATTGTGTGCGAGCGTACAGCCGTACTGTGATTGACTGCATCCGGTGTAGATACTTATTAGCTGACACGTGCATGTAAGCACTCAGTTACCTGCTGTTTGTGGGTTTGACATGTGCTCAGCTAATTGAAGCTGCTTTATAATTTCCAGACAATGCTAAATGTCCTGAAATTGACACCAAGTGCCTGTGAGTCGAGTCAAGACGTGATACTGTGTATATGTATACCTCTATTGGAAATACAGTTTCTTGAGTTGGGGTCTTACAGAAAATCCACTTGTAACTTAATTGCACTGAAATTGAATTCTTTCCAACCATGACGCCAAGTCTAGCCACTGTAAAGTTCTGTCTGTGCGAGCAGAGCCTGCCAGCCCACAGCTGACTGTCTCTTCTTTATGTGTGTGTGTGTGTGTGTGTGTGGTCATCATACAGGTGGCAGTGGATGACAGACTGAAGCTCCTTCAAGAAGCCCACAGAGACTTTGGCCCCTCCTCCCAACATTTCCTCTCCAGTGAGTACCGAGCCTATTACTTCTCTAAGGAAATTATAGATTTGGGGTGACTTGGTTTGATTCCACTCAGTTACACAGTTTCACATCGTCCAATTTCTCTCCCATGCCCCGTCTTTTCATCCTCAGCCATATGCTTCGCCGTCACGGATGCTCAGTGGACACGTGCACGCGCATACACATAGCGTGCAGACGCGCCACTTCACTCATGAATAATGCAAGGCTTAATTACAGCTCTGCACTGACTCCTTCCTCTCCCTCCCTCTTTAGAGTGGTCGTTAGCAGAGCATAGAGAGTTAGAGACAAAGCTGGAGAGAAAAGACAAATGCAGGAGCGTGAACATTAAACAGAGCAGCCAGACTCCGGCTCCCTGCGCCTCTGTCGCGCTCTCCCTCGCTCTCTGACTTTCGTCATTTTCTATAATCATACAGCCATTAGTGTTCTCCCCGTTCCACCTGATTTGCTTTGCTGGCTGTCAGACACGGAGACAAAATGGACGGTGTGCGATTCAGAGCAGGTGGCATGCTCAGCCGGCATGCTGTGTCACCAACAGACACGAGTTTACAAAGTAAGCGCTGCTGAGAGCTCAGCAACTGCACCCAGACAAAACACCACTCTGTCTCTTCTTTCATCTTCCTGGCACTATGACACTATCTTCTCCATCACACATTCGCTCTCATTACACTAGTAGCTTAATATTCCCCGAGGGATCAATAAAGTAGTGCGTTCTTATCGTCCCCTATCCATCTCGTATATCTCCCAATCTCGCCTAATCTCTTTCTCTTACTGTCTTTTCATCTTTATATCGGAGTGTAGAGCTGTGTCAAGGAGGAGGGAAAGTGGGAGGGCGATAAATCAAGCAACATTTCTGCTTCTTATTGCTTTTGAGAACATCTCAAGAGTTATATTTGTCTGGTTTTAACACTTTATAAGCTTGTCATTTTTAAGATTTCCCTTGCTTGTCTGTGTTTTTTGTCTTGTTTTGTGCCCCCAGTTTTTTCTCCCTCTATTTAAAAAAAATAAATAAAAATCTTTTCTTTCATGTCCCATTGTCTCCCTCCTCCGGATTTTCTGCCAAGAAAACAATATCCATTTACCCCACCCCCCCCACCCCAATTTCATGCTGTGTGAGAGTCTTCCTTATACATCTAGACTGTGTTATAATGGAAGTGTTACATGTAAAAATTATTTCAAGTCAAGGTCCAAACACTAAATGGATTATTACACTGCTTGGTGGAATTGTGCAGCATTTATTAAGATGGCGTTTGGATTTTAGTTGCCCGACTTTTTGTCTTTCCCCTCATCTCACTGCTCTCTTTATCTTTGTCTCTCTGTGTCTGCAGCATCTGTACAGCTCCCCTGGCAACGTGCAGTTTCTCAGAATAAGGTTCCTTATTACATCAAGTAAGTGGCGAGAAATGGCTTCGATAGCACTCACTGTGCCTGTATAAACTGTATGCATGCGTCTGTCTGTGTGCTGTAGTAGGTTAGAAAAAAATGCTATTTGAAATGGAATGATTGTGTGTGAGTGATTTTTTTTTTTTTTTTAAATGTCTTTTTTTCCAATCAAATTTGAGTTTGCTTTAATTTTTTGCTTTAATTTTCATTCTTGGGATTTCTTTGTCCACTGGTAGTCTCAAGCACCTGAATTTTATTACATGACCTTTTGCGGCATATGACCATAGTAGAATATTTCAAGTCTAGACTGTGCAACTTTGTAAAGTAATCTCCTAAACGACCTCTAAGGCTTTTAAGGGAGTATTTATAGGGCATGACCCTTTTGTAATTTTGCAATAACTTCTTCCTTTTAAACGGTCAGTTCCCCAAAGTTAAGTCCGTGCAAAGTTCATTTGTACTTATCTGAGAATAATGTAGGCAACTGTCTGTTGAAGTGACAGTGAGCAGGCCGGTGCCATGTGTCATGTCTCTTGGACGCTCTACTCAGGCAGCATCATTGTCTAAACCCTTTCAGCAGGTCATCCACAAATCAGAAGGTTGGTGGTTCGACACCTTGGTGATTAAAGCCGATTAGATAGTAGGTGCAGAAAATGACTGGTGTTGACTGATGATAATGGTATGATGGGGTTTGAATGGGTGAACGAGGCATGCTGTATAAAGTGCTGTGAGTGCTCAAGTAGACTATGCATTCACACTCAAGTGATCAGGAGCAACTGCTACTTTTGACCGTCGCATTTTCTGCCTTCAGATTTGGTAGAAAAGTTGAAGTTTGCACATTTATGACATCTTTATTCATCTCAAGGTAGATTCAGATGCGGGCAGTATGGTGCAGACCGAAATGATCTGCATTTTGAAAATGCTGAGAGCTGATTGTGAAACGGCTCATTATTATCGGATCTTTTCAGTTTTTTCTTTTGTGCGTCAGAGCTGTACCTCTTGTGACCTCCGGTAAACACTGCCTGGTCATGGATCTTAGTAGCTCTTTGTTTTTCCTTTGTATTTTCTGTGCATTTTCTTTGTCGTCCAATTAAGAACTTCTTTCTCTCGCGATTGGTTTTTGTCTGTAAATTACCATTCAGGCTGTTTCACCTGCACATTTCACATTCAGTTCAACAGTAGCACTTCCTTTTGAATAGATAATATCTGGCTGAATCCCAGGACTGCTTCCCGTATTCTTCTAACAGTGGCTGTAATGACTTTAGCTTGACATCTCGCTTCCCATTCTAATTTTTTGCCAAATCACTCCAAACTGCAGGTTTTTGCTTAAACGGGCAGAAATGGCGTCCAGGACAGCTTTTCTACTGCTTAGGAGATGTCAGTTTTGAAAGCATAAAGGACCTCATTATCTAAAAAACATCTAACTGTACGTCAGTAAATTGCTGCCTTAACCAGATCTACACTTATTTTTGTGTAGCGGTTAGAAAACTCTATTTCAGCTATCATTTATCAGTTCTGCTGCTCTCTGGTTTCTTTTATAACGCTGTTACTGCCTGTATTTATTTTTAGGATGATAAAGTGGTAGCGTTTTTTCAGGTTGCCCTCCTAAATCATCCTGTGCCCTGAGTGGAAATGTCACCGTCTCAGTTAAAATTGTCAAATGGCCATTTACACAAGGGAAAAACCCCACTTGTTCACTGTCCACAGAACAGTCCACAATAAAAGCTACAGCTATGAAGATTTAAAGATACAGTCATGTTTCGGTAACTAGTTAAATGTCTTCAAAAAAAGTTTGATGAATTCATTTTCCAAAAGATTCTATATTATTAAGTGTGGTCACAATCTCAGCTTGGATAGTTTTATTTTTATGTAGAAAATCTGTCTGTTGTTGTTTATTTAGTGATGCGTTTGTGTGCATATAGGCAGTAATGAAGAAAAACAAAATTTCATAATAATCTTTTTTGCTGGACGGTATTAAGAGGCTTAAGCGTTAAATCATGTTAATAAGACAATGTTTATGTACAGCCTTGTGAATGGTGTCTAAAAGCCTTGTGTTTTTAGAGGAAGAGGCATGTAAAGCCATTTTTAGATTGAATAACAAGACAACACCGTTTTCTGCCTGACTTTCAGTCTCTGACACTATTGTGGAGACATTTTGAACCAATCTTTTTTACAACGTGGCTTCACTTCGTTGAGGTTTGTAGGTATTTGTTTATGCACTGCTCTCTTGGGGTCCCGCCACAGCATTTCAGTCACTATTTAGCTGTCAGCCTCATATTTGTTACACAGAGGAGTTTATGGCTGTGAGGTTCCCTGTGGCTGCCAAACAAGCTCAAATCATCACCCCTCCGCCACCGTGCTTAATAGTTGGTGTGAGGTGTTAGAGCTGGTATGCTGTTTGCCAAACGCATTATAGTCAAAGGGCATTGTTCCAGAAGTCTTGTGCTTTGTTTTTTGTTTTTCAGAGAGGATTTCTCTCTTTATTTTCAAACAATCCATGCTTGTTAAGTTCTTTTCTCTTTGTACTCTCATGAACTTTAACATTTTTAACATTTAAGCTGCCGATTGAGGTCTGTAGTCTGAGATGTAGCTCTTGGGGCATTTCATGGTGTGAATTTGCTGGGATGTCCATACCTGGGAAGTCTGGCATTGTATTCACACAACCACTTTCTCCAGAACATTAAACTGCCAAAGCTTCTGCTTTTATAGAGGTGCTCACACTTACTGGTGATGAGGTGCTGAGGTGCACTTGATTAGCATTTGATTAGCAGCACCTGACTGCTTCTTACCCTCTTAATTTAGATGTCAACAGTAAGGGCGTCTGAAAAAAAATCTTTGTTTTATATGATAGGTCCCCTTTAAAGAGCTAGGTAATGTCTAGACGAAGACAAACATGGGATTTATATATAGAGAGAGGGGAGGGACACCTGCTTCGGGTTTGGGCCTGCATCTTGGCACTAGAAAGGGTTCAGATGTGAAAGCCAGTGACTCGGAGGACAGGCTTTATAACTTTAGTCAACAACAGCCTGTGATCACAGATGTGGCCAGCCAATGAACCTGCGTCCACCCACTCATACAAACACACAAACAAAACACAGGGGTATTTAAGTACCTGGGGCACATAAATAAAGTGTCCCAGGTACTTAAATTTAATAATCGAAATTTTAATCATATACGTAATAATTTAAATATGAATGTTGCAAAAACTTATTTTTACTCAATGATCATCTCTCATATGGACTATTGTTTGACGTCCTGGTCACTTGCTTGTCCAATAACACTTAAAACTATTGAAAACATTTATAAAAGACGTTTAAAACTACTTGACAAAAAACCGACTTCCCACCACCACTGTCATGTGTTAAAAAAACATAAATTACTGAACTTCAATAACTTAGTGAAACTTAAAAGAGTGAGTTTAATATATAATGTCTTACACTCCCTTGCTCCACCACCACTAAAGCAGTTCATTAGGCATAAAGAAAGCTCAGACAGGACCACTCGAGCTACAATCCGAGGAGACTTGTTTATACCCCACAGACGGACAGCATTTGGGCAGAACGTCCTTTCTGTCCAAGGTGGCCATCTGTGGAACAGTTTTCCTCAACCCATTAGAGAATGCTCGACATTCAATTTGTTTAAGGAAAAGGTTAAAAACTGGTTATGGACAAATCAAGTGTGTGATCATGTATGAGTTGTATAGTTTTAATGTTTTATTTGGGAACAGAATGGTGTGTATGTGTAAGTTTGGTGATGGAGTTTTTATTATGAATGAATGATGAATTTTTATGAATTATTATGTCTATTTTTATGCTTAAGGACAACAGATGGAAATTAGCCCTTGGCTATAATCTGGTATGTTTACATTCATGTAATTTTTTTTTTTTTTTTACATTTATGTTCATTAACATGCACTGTCCTAAATAAATAAATAAAGTATTCACAGAAAACTGTACACAGAAATGTATTTAGAGACACAAGCAGTGATATATATTTTTTCTATTTCAAATTGAAGCTAGTCTACAGCAGTATCCTCCTTTCTCACATCCACACATTTGGCCTTGGAGGCAGTTTTAAAATTCCACCTAATTTGTTGTTTGAATTCAAGTCTAAATCCATCTCCAGGACTAATCACAGGTCGCTTTTTGTGCCGTGACATCCTTGGGACATCAGTGCCTCTCTCTGAAACATTCATTTCCCCAAACTCCTCCCCATCTCGTCTCCCATCTCCTTTCATACTCTGCCTCTTTTCTCCGGGCTGACAAAGGGCCTCTGATTAAAACTGTGTCTTTGTCCACCCCCTGTAGCGAGCAGTTCCAGTGACATTTTGTGGGGAAACTGAAATGGCTTCACATAAGTTCAGTGTATTTATTGCATCATGCTGGCAACCTCATATGCTTTCCCATTTCACCACTGGCACCCTCTCGACATTCGAAGAAATCTTTGGTTGTGCTGTCTGTCTGTGTTTGTGTTAGGAGACATTTGGCACTGTGAAATGGTGCCAAACGGTTATGGTGGGGTTGA
>NW_024582369.1:464683-524651 GCF_018398535.1 Haplochromis burtoni
AAAAAAAAAAAAAAAACAGCCACTCTGCTCACTGTGACAGTGTGCTCCTCAGGATGTCTAGTTTAGGAAGTTTTAATAGGAATCCTAAACTATTTGAACCGTAACTCAAAAGCCCAAAAAAGGGGGATGCTATTATAGGAAAGATGGGGGTGGCTTTTTAAGGGAGGGTGGAGGTGGAGCGGTGAGAGACAGAAGATGTCAGGTGGTGAATGCAGGCACTTATCACCTGTCACAGACACTTGGTGATAAGCCTGGCAGGCTGCTGTCAGTGGGGGGAAAAAATAGTTCTTGAAATCTTCCTCGTGCTTACTCAGATATTTCCCTGATTCTGTGTCTTTGAATATCCAGATATGCTACTAATCATTCAAGTGCACGCTCATGATTATTCATGGAAGTCTCTGAGCGTGTGACAGTGACAAATTCCCACCACCCACCAGCAAAGCGACTGCAGACGTGTTTGGCCACACTGTTGCCGTTTTTAGTTTTTAGGGAATCATCTCCGGCCGTGCTGTGATTGTAGATCTATCCAAGAAGGATTTTGGCTTTTCCCTCAGGAAATATGAAACGTCTAGGTTACTTCTAGGGTAGAGGGAAAGAGTAGGAGGTTGTTGTGGTTATAATTTATTTTTAAGAAGCACCAATGAAGACGTAGTAATTAGCAGAACCACTTTAACCTTCAATGAGACTCTAAGTAGCTGGAAATTGTAAAGCTACACAAGCTTGATGAGCTAAACTGCTATTATTATTATGATCAGTTAATCTAAGAGGGTCAGATCGTATCACTTATGTCATAACTTCAGCTGCCTATTATGCTGACTTGGTGAGACAGAGATCTCATTAAAACATCTTGTAAAAGGTTATTTTCCCCTCACAGTACCCTTGTGGATACGTAAATATCATCCTTTTCTTTGTGCCTGCTGCTGCATCCCCTTTCTGTGACGCCGTTCGACTTGTAGATGGTTATTCTGAGATGTCATTTAATGACTTTTATGAGGGAAAATGTCACATGCATTAAACAAGACCCAAGAGGATTCATCTCCAGAACTCCTGTCTCACAGCTATCCGCTGCCTGACGAATCGGCAAAACCACTACGTGTCATCAGTGGCCGCTTTAATTGCCTTGTTTCTAATTGAATTTCCTTTTAATTTGATGCATATGAGAAGTCATTTTCCACTGTGGAAATCAATGTCGAGGAATTTGGAGAAGTGTTCAATATCTATCACGCTAATCCTTGAGTTTGAAAAGCTCGAGATATTGGAATGAAATAACTTCAGACGCTCAACTCGATTGAAATTGGCAGCCTTGCATCATGGTGTGCTTTTGGAGTGTTTTTGAACTTTGTGGTGCATTCAAATGCTTCTTGAAAGTTAGTAAAGGACACTTATCCATCGTAAAATCACCAATTAAACAATTAAAAGTAGCTTAGTTACTTTATTGACTCATAACCTGGCTTAATTTCATGAGGTAATAAAAGATTTTCGCTCAGACAACAGCATGGAGATAAATAGGATTTGGAGCGTAGGAAGAGAAGGAGTGACAGCTGTGCTGTGTTTGCACCTGCTGCTGGCGACACTAAACAGGAATCAGTGATAAAAGCCAGAATGAACAACAATGCTGAGGACAGGCTTATGACTTACAAGTCAACGACATCCCGTGATCACTGATATGCCCAGTCAATGAAACATTCAAGAATGCTTCTATGTTCAACCATTTGGATTAGTCAAGCTGGTGTGAAAGCTATTTGTTGACTACAGTGTGAGCTAAACAATATTCCTGAAAAAGGAGGGTCTGAATTTACATTACAATGCACTAAACACGTATGAGCCAAAGCAGCAGACTTCAAAGAAGCATAATGGGCATGACTACTCGGCCGTCTGGTCTCCAGTTGTCCATAAAGGCTCAAGTCCACTCCTAAATTTTGTCGGTTTACCTTTCAAGGTTTTCTGGATCATGACCGTTAAACTTGGATTGAATTTTAGGGAAGTGAATAAAAAAACTTGGGCATGCCCAAAGTTTGGGGCACGAAAACTCAGGATGTTATAGTAGATGTTTTGACCCTGTGGGATAAATTTACAGTGCACAATCCAGTGGAAAAAAAGGAGGAAAAACCCAAACAAAAATAACAAGCATGCTCCTAGTGTTACTCCCAGCCTGACGCACTGCCTTTCAGCTTTTCCACTGAAAGCTGCTGTTTCCAGTCAGGTAAAAACAGCTGAGACACAGTGATCATCTCTGGGGATAATCGTCAACACAAAAGTCCAGCCAGTGTGAAATAGACACAGATTTTTTGCTCTTTAGCAAAGTTAGCCATCCATGGTAAAACGTTGTAAAGGTTTAGTTCTAATGTGTGTTTACTGAATCAAGCCGTCAAGCCTGATTTGTTTGTATAAAGCCAACCTTACCCTGAATTTTACTGTGGATGAATGTTTCACACTGCGCCATCTAAACTGTAACAGCTTTGTCATAAGTGTGCCATCACTTCACTTAGCTTTCTTTTTCCCCCCCCCCTGCCTTCCTACAGGACAACAAAAGGACTGACATTGCAAAGGGAATATTTTGAGGGGAAAGAAGTGAAGACAGTTAAATTTGACAATTCAGTTGTCCCCATCATGGCATTCATGAGCTGTGGATATGAGCACAAGCTGTCTAATCTCTCTGGTGATGGAAATACTGGCTGCCGTGTGTGTGTGTGTGTGTGTGTGTGTACAGAAGTCAGATTTTTGACGTTTTGTGAGTTCATGTGTATCCTATCAGTGTACTAGTTCTGTCTCGTCTGCGATGTACCATTCGACACGTCGGTGTAAAAAAACGTTTTATTGGTGATAGCTGCTTGCGAATGTGGTCTGCATAGAGATCGTGCTCTTTCTCCTAGTGTTTGTTTGTGTGGAGCAAATGTCAGCGAATCCCCTACCAGCCTTTGACAATTTAGGCAAATGTTTTGCAGGTCCTTAGTGCAGGAATGTCCCGGCATTAAATATGCCTGCTCAGGTGTGAAAAGGGTCACCAGTCTGCGTAGCCGTTGAATAGCGATGAACATCTGCGCACGAGGAGGGCTTATGCCATCCACTTCGCCGCTGCGCTTCTCTGTCAGCACTCGGCTTTACTTCCTGCCGACTGTCAGCAGAGAGCGAGCCATCGCAGAATCCACAGGGGAGCCTCTGCATTCTGAAGCAGACTTTTATTTTTAAAAAAAAGATCTTCCAGAAAACTCCTCAAACATCCCACGCAGATCTGAGTGTGGCTTCTGACAGCCAGGTGCCTCCTTGAAATATTATGCAGGCGTGCGCGCGCGCGCACACACACACACACACACACACACACACACACACACACACACACACACACACACACACACACTTAACGGCCACATCATGGCCAGAATAGCTCAAATTAAAAGAAGTGATTGGCAGGCGAAACAGCTATGTTTGATCATTCTTTTTAAATGTTTTTTTTTTTCCTTCTCCTACTGTTGGTTTTCCGACTGCTTTTATTTGTGTTAGGTGTGTGTGTGTGTGTGCATGCATGCTGTGGCTTCTACCTGAAGCAGAAATGTAAACAGAAGGTTTAGACTTCGTCCCCTCATGTTTATTATGGTATTTGAAAGGAAAGGTGGGTGTGTGTGTCTTTGTTGTTTCATTAAGAGTTCTGTGATTTATGATGTATTCGTAGCCTCTGTCTCCATTTCAGGGGTGATAACAAAAGAGATGCCAATATGAGCGTCCACAGTGTCTGTACTGTTCCAGTGATGATGATAAAAGTAATGTTAGCTTCTGTGTAATTCCACTTGTTTATCCTTTTGCTCAGTTTCTCTGTATGATTTTTGCATACCTTTCTTATTCAATGTTTTTTTTTCTATCTTGTTTTTTTGTGATAAGCCTTGAAAGTGTAGAAAGTATTTATGAGTGTGTTTAGACATCAGCAGTTGTTCTGTTTATGTGTCAGCTCATGATTTTGTGTATTTTGCACTGTTAAGTTTTCTCTTCTGTGTTTCCATTTTTAGTCATCAGACACAAACGACGTGCTGGGACCATCCAAAGATGACAGAGCTCTACCAATCACTAGGTATAGAACATAGTATTATGTATGAGGACTTAGGCTCCCGACTTATTTTTCAAAATAAATGTCGCTTCAGAAAATTGCTAAGAATAAATTTATTTCCAACTTTATATAGTGTTATTTAGCTGGGGTTTCTTTGCCCAGGTAATAAGATACTGCCGGAGAAATGTACAATGGAGATATTAAAAATTCAATTTAAAAACATTTCCATACAAAAAAAGACTGTCACGCAAGATAATCCACAGAATTCACTGTCAGCTTTTTTCCCCTCAGCATTTCTTTGGGGGAAAGTTGTTCCAATGCGAACTTTTCACAGTCTGTACTTCATATTATCCAAAGTACTGAGGTTGCTGATCCTGAAAAGAGATGCTGCTGTTAAATATTTCAAATGTAATCTGTCATTCCTCTGTGCTTCACATAACGTAATTTGTCTGTATGATGCTAGGGTCCAAAAACTGTTTTTCTGGTCTTTAGTCCTGTCACAGGGCTTAAGGCGGGGTACCCCATGGACGGGTCGACAGCTCACACAGAGACAGACTCATATTCACAACTATGGGCAATTTACCTCATCTTTGTACTGTGAGAGGAAGCCGGAGTACACAGAAAATGCACACCAGCACAGGGAGAACATGCAGATGCCACGCAGAAATGTCCACTGAGTCAAACCCAGCACTTACTAACCACGCTAACACAAGGCTGGTTTTGGTTTTGTGAACTAAAGCTTACTTAAAGTATGAATTAAGTGTTAATTTACTGAATGTGATTTGTAAGTCAGGTAAAATTGTCATTAGGTGTCAGCTGATCGTGACGTATCATAGCTGATACGTTCCCTGACTTCGTCCAACTCTGGCATCTCTAAGAAACTGATTGAGAATCTCAAATAAAGCCGATGCATGCCTACAAAGCAGCGGAAGGCTATAAAAAGATAGCAAAGTGCTCCCTGTCAGAAATGCAGTGAAGGTGAAGAAGAAGAATACTTTAAGACTGAAATGTACATCTGCTGGACCGGGAGGCAAAGTAAACCCTCACATGACTGCAAAGTAGCTGCAGAAAGGTTTAAAGGCTCTGCAGCTTCCCATCAGGGTGTGGGCTGAAGCATCATCACTGTGATCTCAACTTCTGCACAGCAATATCTGCATGAACAAGATCACCTTTTAAACAAGTGATGTGGCTCTTTGAAGCAGACGTCTTGTTTCTGATCAGGGATCAGCACAGCGCTGTAGACCCATTCTCACTTGTCTGGTTCATTTACTCTTTAGATTTGACTTCATGAAGCTGACACCCTTGATCTTTTCCCTCTCTCCCCCTCCCTGATAATATCCATATGCGTGCCTGTGTCCCTTCAGGATCACCCGTATGACTGTGGTATTTTTTTAATGAGCTGCCAGATAAGTAATAACCTGTGAATCTTTGGGAGTGTATTCTGTAGGCCAGGAGCTCAACAAATAGCACCAGACTCCACTGAGATAGAACTCACTAACCTAATTACACAGTCCATATTAGCAGCCTCTCGCCTCAGCCGTCTCCACAGACAATAACTAACAGAAGTCAGATTTCACTGAAGACAGAGGTTGCTTGTGTTGCCCAGAAGGCAGATTTCTGCTGCATTTTGTTTTCCAATTTTCTGCTTCTGTTTTCCTTTTTGTCCATTTACCTTTTCTCTCTCTGTCTCCTTTCCTGCCTGTAGCGGACTTGAACAATGTGAGATTCTCAGCATACCGAACAGCCATGAAGATTCGCAGACTACAGAAAGCACTGTGCTGTAAGTAAGATGAACACACGCGCGCGCGCACACACACCCACAGACACCTTAATACCTACAGCCGCGGTCTGCTTCTTTTGATGTTTGGGCTCAACAAGGGGATGCAGTAATGATTTGAAGCTTTGCCAGATGCTGTGCCAGAACAGCATAGGAGCCAAGCATATTTTTGGCTTTAAAATTACCCACTCTGCATGAATTTGTGTGCGCGTATGTGCATGATTCTTTGCATACAGAGTCACAGCTGGTGCTTGTGTTAAGCCTGTTGAGCGTAAGCCTCATTTGGTGAGCACAGGTGGAGTTTTTTTTTTTTTTTAAATAAATAAATAACTAAATACATTCTCAGAATGAGAGAGTGATGTTTTTTGTGTTTATAATGTAATCTTCGATAGGAAGTTGCCATTACTTAGAGTCTCAGGTGGCTATAAACACCATATATATACACAAATACACACACACACATTACAGGTGCATGTAGACTCCTCCATGTGGGGTTTCAACCAGCATGGCAGTAGCTACTTGGGCTCAGCTCAACGTAATAATGGTGACAAATGTTAACCATTATCCAGCTGTTGACATTATTAGTGCACCTCACACTGTGAGCCTACACTGTTTATTTACATCCTGCTGTTTGTAGGAAGTTTGGAGTGTGTACGAGTGTAACAAATACCACACATCAAAACCGTACCGTTACCTCAGACGGTTGTGTGCATGTGCAGCATGCCCAGCAGGGTATGTCAAAGTGTGTTATTGTGTGTGTTGGTTGTCAATGAGTTTGAATGATTCAGGCGTTTTAGTTTGCTATCTCATATTGCTTCTGTGTGTGCGTGTGATTGTGACGATAATGCATTAGCCTGAGTGAGTTCGACTTGGGGCACTGCGATTCAATTTCATTCATTAGATTGGAGCAGTCACAGTATACAAACACACACTGACATGCACGCACACACATGCACATGGAGGCACAGAAGGATCAGTAGTTATTAGTTATTAGCCTGGATTCATGTGGAATCTTTGCTTGGAGATCCATGTGTCTGACTGTTTGTGATTGTGTGTGTGTGTGTGAGAGAGAATTTGACACACACGTGACGGGGATACTATAAAACGGCTAATTGGGTTAAGTCTGTGCCAGGGGGGTGGAGAAGCACAAATGAGCTTGCGTGGCATCCACTAATGTGCCACAGCCTTTCAGCTCCATACCAGAGTGTGCAATGACAAAGCTGCAGAGAAGGAAAGTTTTGCTTTCTGATAGCACAGCTGCCCTGCTGCGTCCACTCTGTGTGGATTACTCCAGTAATTAGTGCTGTCTTTGAGGGCAGGAGGGTGAGAGAGATGTGCAGTGTGGAAGTTTTTAAATATTTATAGAAAATTCATTAAAGGTCAGAAGAGTAATGCAGAGAGAGGAGTTTACAACTGTGGTTTATGTTCCTGTATACCTGTGAAATAGATTTGAACCTCCCATGTATTGAAATCTTTTGATAAATCTGAAACAAGATGCCGTGACCATAAAGTACGGTAGATTTTTAAATGTTAATGATTCTTTCTGTGGTAATTATCCCACTGTCTGCATTTTACCTCCTGGTTGGTTGACCTGCCAGTGGATCTAAGCAAAGCACTAATTAAAAATCCCTTTGGTATCTGAGCTTCATCCTCACCTATTAATATATTCTTGTACTATGTAACTAGATCCTGACTCTTGTCATGTATTTATTAAGCAGTACATGTGCTGTAGAAAACAAAGAAGGAGATGCTTTAACATTTAGAGAAAACTGCTTATCTACTTTTTTTTTTGCTGACAAAAACAAATGAGATATAATTTGTTAATTAGTGAGCTTGAAAGGTGCTGGTCGGCACTTCGGGCAGAGACAGCCAGCTGTTCGATCCAGTGTCATATTAAAGAGCAGGATATTAGCGCAGTTTTGATTATCTGATTAACTCATTAGTGGGTTGTGTCATGGTTTAATGTCAGATATTTAACAGATTTAAAGGACCAAACCGGCTGTTGGTTTCTTGAAAATGGAGACAATATCTTTACTGTGGAAGCATTTTTTTTTAAATAATGTTATGTTATATGTTTCTTAGTCTGAGCTTTTTTAAAAAAAAAAAAAAATCTCAATACAACAGTATGACTTCACAGTGACACTCAAAGTTTGATATACTTCCCTAGATTATCAGTATATTGTAATGAAAATAGGCTGACGTCATCATAGTGTAATTAAAACATCATAGAACAGATTTTTAGTATAACCCTTGTCCTTCGAGAGGCGTTACGCTCTACGAGTGCTTTTATATTTCCTTATTCTAAAAGAAGTACTGCACTGTTACAGTTAAAGGCCTCTTACGATGGGGAGTTCATGCTCAAGCACTATAAATACAGCAGCTTCTGTTGTATTTATTTATATTTTAGGTACTTTGTCTCAATGCGCTGGCTTTGTTATTCAATTATCCTCTTCCGTTCGATTTTCCGTCTTTTTTGCCATCTCTCTTGCGCTTCAGATGCGTAAGTGAAGGGGACAGTATGATGGAGGCATAATTGAAATTCTATATAAAAAATATGGTTACATTTTTGTTTTTGTCATTCTAGAGCCAAGACTCCAGAGAGACTGCTCTGTCTGATTCATTTCATCTCTGTTCCTCGTTTGTCTTTTTTTAGTTCACATTTCTCCTCAATGGATCCGTCTATTTTCTGTCTGTAATTCTGGCCTACCCCTGCACTTATTTTTTTTTATGAACCTATTTTGATAAAATATCAGTCAAGTCTGTAGTTTAGACGTTCTTCTATAAGTAGCCTGTGCCATTTTCAGCTCCTTGTCCTTTTCTGATATCTTGACATTTGTTGAAAAAATCAGAGCAGCTGCTGAAAGCTCAGTGAGCAAGCTGGAAAGGTTACTAATGGTCCTGTGTTTCTTTGTCCCTTTCTTCCATTTTCCTCCCGCCTCCTTCTCCTCGCTGTTTCTCTCCTTCTATATCTCGACCGCCCCATTCACCTGCAGTGGACTTGCTGGACCTCAGCGTTGCCCAGAACACCTTTGAGCAGCATAAACTCACCAATAACAATCAGCTGCTTACCGTTCCCGACGTCATCAACTGCCTAACCTCTATCTACGACGGCCTGGAACAGGAGCACAAAGACCTGGTTAACGTGCCTCTCTGCGTTGACATGTGTCTCAACTGGCTGCTTAATGTTTACGACACGTACGTATGCCCTCTGCGATACATGTTGCCGTACATATTTGTAGCAATGCTTAGTACTTCATGCTGTTGCATGCACATGAATGATGTACTTGTTTAAAATTAGACTGCATTAAAGGAGCTGTCATGTCAACAATGCACATATTCATGCTGTCATCATGTCATATGCATAAGTCGGCAAGTGCCTCAGTGGGCGTGTTACGCATTGTGCTAATTTAGGAGCAAATTTCATGTGTCAATATAATCTGCTCTCGCCAGAACATACAGTACTCTCTGCGTAATCATGTGTGCACTCATACACTGTAAACCAACCATCTCCGCACTCTAAATACCATTTGTGCGCATTCAGGGGGAAAAAGCACAAACAACTCACAACGTCCTGCACGCAATCCTTTCCTTTCCAGGCACATAATGGTTTTATGTCTCTGTTGTTGCATGTAATTCAAATCTGAAATGATCTCGCTACACTTAAATTGAATGTATACTCAGAAACACACAGCAACAGTAAATGTAACTAATTTTCACTGTCTGCTTGGTGTCTCCGTGGTGCTGTCTGCAGTGGTCGCAGTGGGAAGATCCGGGTACTGTCTATGAAGATCGGCCTGCTCTCTCTCTCCAAGGGACACCTGGAGGAGAAATACAAATGTAAGTGTCAGCGAGTTGGTGTGACGTTTGATTCTGTACACGTGCATCTAAACCCACTCGCGTCCCTTTCATAAGAGACCAGCCTGTCTCCGATTTCAAGTGATACTGCTGCACGATGGCTGTACTCCCAGCAGTATTAATCAAACTCGAGACGGAGAGGAGTTAGAAATCGGGTCGTCTAATTGGATGAGAGACCTCCTCCGCGTTTCTCTTGTTCTTTATTTAATTTTCTATTCTCCCTTATTTTTTAGGATTAGGGAGCGTGAATGTAGGCTTGCTGCACTGGGAGGAGAATGTCATCCTAGCTTCCTGCTCTTTGTTTTTGCTGCTTTATCTCTCTCTCTCGCTCCCTGTCTTCCTTTGCTGTCACTGCTCACGCCACTGTTCATCCATCTAACAGTTCCACTTTATCTTTTGTCCTGTCTTACTTAGTCTTGCTTCCATCCTCTTTCCTTTCTTACTCTTTCGCCTCCTTTTCTCTTCCCATGGCATGGACTCCATCCCTGAGCCTATTCGTTCCACTGGCAGTTTCTATTAGCCTGAGAAAGGGTATCTAGCATGGTTGATTGCGTCCTTCCTCCTTTACTCTTTTAGGGTCTCATTGACTGTCAGTCCCTTGCAGATAGCTGCACTGCATTGCGCACGCACCTAACTAGGTGTCCTGTTATTTGACACCCATTTTTGACAGTTGCAGACTGATTTCATAAGAGATGTGTACTTGGGGGGGGATGGGGTCAGAGACATGTAATTGCTGTCTCTCTTCTTTTTTTTTTGCATGTGCAATCCATGAACACCCACACACAGTCATGGCAGGAGCTGGCATCAGGACCAGGCTTCATAGAGAGATCAAAGACAGTGGCAAGCGGAGCAGAAAGACCTGTCATGCCCTCTGTTTTTTCCTCTCCTCTTTTTCTCTGGATTACACTCTCTGCCTTCTTTGCTCATTTTGTGCATGTGCTCCAGCGATGTTTCGTAACCTCATCTGGGGGGGGTGTTGCCAACATGCAGAGTAGCTTAGATAGTGTGTCATTGGGCAGGCATCCATATCCAGTACGGAGCTTTGTCAATCTCCGTGAGAAGGGATGGAAAGATGGAGACGGGGAGGGAAAGATTAGAGAAAAAAAGCCTGCTGTGGAAAAACTAAATGCATCTGTTCTCTGATTCTTTTTGTCCTCCCTCTCACCCACATATACACTAACGCTTTTCCCTCCCACTCTCTGCTATATTGTCACTCTTTCCTTCTCTACATCTTTTCTATTTATACTTATTTTTATTTTAAATATCACCCACATGCTCTAACTTTCTCCCTTATTCCTTCTCTTTTACCTCACCGCTCCTCCCTGTCCTCTCTCTGCAGACCTCTTCAGCCAGGTGGCGTCAGCAGGTGACACGTGCGACCAGCGGCAGCTTGGACTGCTGCTTCATGAAGCCATCCAGATCCCAAGACAGCTGGGCGAGGTGGCTGCCTTTGGAGGCTCCAACATTGAACCTAGTGTTCGGAGCTGCTTCCAGCATGTATGTTCACACAGAAACACACAAACATGTGCATTTAACACATCACATTAGTGTACACCTACACACATCTGAAGAATACAGAAGCACATAAGCTGTTCATGCCATAGTCTTTTAATGTTCTTACCACTGGATGGATTATAAGCATGGGGGGGGAAATCCATTTAAATTCCATTTAAATTCTTTTTTTCCCCACATGTTAATGAATAACAAGTTCAGGGTTTTTGTTTGTAACAAATCTATAACCTCAATCTGATTAATCAGTGATTTTTCTCCGTGTTTAAACTATGATTTCACTGGTTTTACCTCTAATACATAAGCTGAAAATGATTTTCTTGTTTTGCTTTGTTTTTTTTCTGTTTCGTTTGACAAAAACAGTCTGAATGTGAAATTGTGATTGCTTAACTGGTGGGGGAAATCAGATGGCATATTAATGACTAATTAAAATAAAGGTTTGAAAATGTGTGCTGGGCAGATAGAATAGAAATGCTAGGACAAAATGAGCCCAAAACTAGTCGACTCAAAATGACCTCTTTATTGCTGTACACAATATGTACACATATTGTGTACAGTTAACTGGTAGTCTGGTGCTCATGCGTAAGCAGAAGCTTTAAATCTCTTCTTAAGATAATATATGTCCTGTTAGCTACAGGGTTCATGTTATGCTTTATATTTTTATATAACTCATAACGCCGATTAGGCAATCGATCCCTGGGGATTTTTCTGTTAATATATTATTCATGTCTTCCTCTTGAACCTACTCCACCGTATCATATTTATTTCTATCTTAAGAGACATCTTCTTGTTTGTCACAAGCACATTTTGTCTCTGCCATCTGTCACTGCTTGTGAATACTTGTAAAAGAAAAGTCTGATTTTCCAATTATCCAACAAAGATTTCTTGCGTGGACACTGCTTTGACACTCTTTTGATTCAGCTTTCTGCTACAGAATCTAAAAAAGCTGAAAGGTATGAGCTTAAAAAGCGCTGCCAAAAAAAGTTGATTCCGTTCATCTTGACGTAGCGTTTTCAGTGCAAGAAACTACCTTTGCACAACGAGGGAAAGTAGCCCACTGAATGAACAATGGGCTGTAAGGTCAGTTTCTTGATCATTAAAATGCACATTGTCATGACCATTGATCAACAACCACTGATCTATGACCACTGATCAATGGCCATGAGTACCATTCACAGAGAGTTGGGGAATGGCTGCAATCACAGCATTTTAGGATGGTGAAAGATGTACCCTTAAGCCCCTTGACTCCCCACTCAAACCAGCGTTCCTCCCTGTCCAGGATATGTACATCCTCATCATTGAAAGAGTGTGCACTGGCCTGTAGGTGTAAATAGACTGCAGAGTCCTGGCCTGACGAGGTAGCTCTTCTGTGTTGTGCCGTCCACTTAGCCAGAGGTTGTTTGGTTTCCCCGATGTATAAATCATCCAGTCCTCCTGGCACTTAACAGCGTGCACTATATTACTCTGTTTGTGCCGGGTGATCGGATATTTGGGGTGGGCCAATTTTTGGCACAGCGTGGGGTTTAAAAGCCACAGAGTCCACAGTGTTTAGAGGAAATGCGTCTCAGCTTATTCCGATACTCCTGACACATACAGGATCTCTATAGGTTTTTGCTAAGGCAGCAGTTGTCCATGTCTCCTGAATGGCCTGGAGCATTCTTTGGGTGCCTTCTTAGCTTTGACAAATGTCCAGCTGGGATAACCACATTAACTCAGGGCCTTCTTGATATCATCTTCTCCTTCCATGGCTGCTTTATCAGTGGGGTGTGCTATATGACATTATTATTCAGTGCATCTTCCAAAGGCTGATTATCATCGAGCATCTGAGCTTTTTTCACCTTCTCCAGCCACCTAACACCAGATCCTGAGAAAAGTACTTGAGTGTTTGAGCTCTGCTAACCAACCACAAAGCCTCAAATGGCCTCCGGTGCTCTGCTGGCTGTCCTCTAGTGTTTTACTGCAGTCAGCTAACCGTTTTTTGCGAGTTTACCTCTGGACATTACTGGCATTTAATGATGTCCTTATCCCCCCCAGAATCACTGTTTCATTTCTCTCACTCTTCCTCCCCCTGGCTCGTGCTTCGGTGGTCATAAATGGGAGCCAAACATTAAAATTAGGAAGCTATAAATTTCACTGATTTCCTGCCGCGCGCCTCCCAAAATAGCAGAGGGAGGCAGTTTTAAACTTTATCTCTCCCTCTGTTTTCTTCTCGAAATATTGCAAAGAGGCAAACACCTTGCTGCCTCGCCTTGATGTCATAATAATACGCACATATCCACAAGGAGATATATACATGCATGAGTGCACGCACTAGCTTATATGGACATAAATTGCTCACAAACTTGGTCGTGAATTGCTGTGCCAGCTGTAGTCCAGTTGCTCATTAATCATTCAATCATCCAGCCGGGTTGGCAAGTGGAAACCAGGCAGACATAAACTCTCACGCTCTCTCTTTTATTTACACATGCATGCACATGGACGAGCAAAGCCCCATGCCACCTGTGTGTCAGTCAGCCCCATCAGTGACAGGGCAGTCGCTTATTCCATTTCCTTTAATGGGGTCTGTGATAAATGAGTTGCGCCGCCATAAATATAGCCTCTTTCGCCATTCCTTTGTTACTCTCCTTCATTTATCCATCCGTCCATCTATCTAGTCATCCTTCGAGACACCCAGCAATTAATCTGTAAGTGCTATAATTCTGCCGTTAGATGGTAAGTAGGAGGGAGAGAAGGCGCAGATCAGACTAATGTATGGGAAAGGAGAGATGGAGAGGTGGTGCATGGGAAGATCAAATGAAAGAGTGGAGGAGCGTTAAAGACCATTTGAGAAGTCATAAAGGTGAGGAATTAATTGGATGTGTTCTCATTTATGAATCTGAATCTTAAAAGCTGCCTTCAATTTAAAAAAAACAACAGAAAAAACCCAAACCTGCCTCAGAAACATTAACAGTTACCAAACCCAAGGTTAATTTTTTAAAGTTAAATCTCACTTTAGTACTTTAAGGACAATGTCAGTGTAAAACCAGAGTTTCATAAAGAATACCAAAATATAGCTTTCTTTGATTACCTGCAGTTAATAATATATATGTTACATGGAGCATGTTATTATTTACAAGATTATAATTGAGTAAAAAGAGCCACCGATACAATGCATTTAAACTAGAGCTTCACCAATATCCAGTGTAGATATTTGCTGATTTACAGTATCGTCGTCTGCATTTATGACACAGTTAGGATAAATGGGAAAGGCTGAGAGTAAACGAGTACACCATGGCTTTTTGGGATAATTTGAAGGCAGTTTTGATTGATAAAATCAATGATGCCACATGTCAATATGTCCTGTCTTTGATCAGTGAGCTAAGTATTCAGCTGTTTTCCCTTTAAAGGTTATCAACCACATATTTAGATAATATTAAGGGGTTTTAAGGCCCGCAGACATATTTACAAGAGTCAGGAAGGATAGGGTTTGTCTCTGTCACCACACTCCTATAAACAGTGCAAATATTTCCCTTTTAGATTGGCATTTGAAGCAGAAAACGGGGATATTTGGCTTTTTGTTTGTTGAAATTTATCCTTTTTCTATCTGTTCCACAGATAATTTTAAATTAAGTGTTACTGTTCCACAATACCTTTATTTTTGTTAGTTTAAACTTTGGGATGGTGAAGGAAAAAAAGCTTAGAAACCTGACTTTGATTTGAGTAGAAGTAAAAATATATATATATATATTCTGTTCAGTAAAACAAAAGCTTTGAGAGAAGGTAAAGACATCCTGACACTGCTTACATTGAGAGTCCAGCCAGAACAGGATTTCTTTGGTTTAAATTTGAGCTGGAATTTATTTTCAGAAGTATATGTAAATGAAGTCGAGATGCCGTATAGTCCTGCACACCATAAGCCTTGAAAAGGGATCAGGAGGAAACGCACAAAGACATTTACTAATGTTATTCCTTTTGATTGTTTGCTCTTCTTGTTGCAAATGCATTCTGCCCTTTGCTGCCCTTTTGTGTGTCAGGCATGATGGAAAGGTTGCCTTTGATTTGTTTTGCAGTAATAGCAGCCATGTCAAAGCTTTGCTTCATGTGTTGACTTTTCCATTGGTTTCATTATTGTCTGCAGATGAGCAAAGATCCAGCTGAAAAACATGTTGTGAACATTCCTGTGTTGGATTACGGCACTTTTTGGAATCATTTAAAACATTTGATTAAGTTCTTTTAAGCTAATAAAGAACTTAAGTTATTGAAACGGGAGATAAGCAGACTGTTTACTCTGCAGTTTTCATGCATAGCACTGTACACGTTACACCCCCAAAAGTATAAAGCAGCACTTATGAGTAGGAGTTTAAGTTCATTTTTCAAAGGTATCTGCACAGAGCAACAATGCTGTTATCTAACAGTGCAACTATGGGGTGTGTAGGGCAGAGAGGGTGTTAAAATCAATCATTGTTTACTGTAAGATATTTCAACCAATAAACATGAATAAAGAGCTCATAAAAGTTATTTAGTCTTGGTTCACAATTCAAGGCCTTAACGAGCCGCAGGGACTCATCACTTTAATATGTACGGTCATCTTAAATTTGTCTGCGTCTTTATTGCGTGTTTGGGAACAAGTCAGAAGTTATTGCCTGTTAGTTATTTCTGGTCTGCGTGTTTTTCTCCCATGCTGCAGAGAGTGCCTTTTATATTTTATCAGCTCTCATTGCTGAACCTTTATTGAACTGTAAATCATATGATTGATAAACCTTTGATTTAAAAGCCTAATTCTTAATCCTGCCCCCTTGTTTTTTTTTAAATGTCCAGGTAAACAATAAGGTGGAGCTAAAGCCCAGAGAGTTCATTGACTGGATGCGTCTGGAGCCTCAGTCCATGGTTTGGCTTCCTGTCCTGCACAGAGTGGCTGCTGCAGAAACGGCGAAACATCAGGCCAAGTGTAACATCTGCAAGGAGTGTCCTATTGTTGGCTTCAGGTAAATACACATATTCCTATTTAGCATTCAGGTCGGCATTTGCGTAACATGCCAAATAAATAAAGGTGATAAAGTCTGCAACTTGTAACAGGCTCCACACACACACAGCAAATCTAGAAGTGTTCTGCATTGTTTTCTCCTGGTTGAGCATAAAGGGCAGGTCTGCTCTGGAGGGCAGGCATTTATCTAAATGTCAGCAGCTGATACACCACTGACTAAATACCATCCAGAGGTTTGCAGTGGAGCTTGCACAAGTACTCACAAACAAAATGACATCCTCATACACACAAACAGGTAGCACACAAACAGGTAGCGCACCACCAGATTCTCAAAAATTTTAAACAGCTGATCACCCAGCTAACAACTGGAAGAAGACCACTCAGTGATCCTGTGCAGTACTGACACACACAAACACACGCTCTAAATATTGCCTGTCTTTTATTTGGCTACTGCTCTTACTGAGTAATCACAGGTAGCGAAAGATCAACAGGTTTATTTATTTCAAAACAAAATTCAGGTTTTCCACTGGCCAGCATGTTGGAAATGCTTTTTGTGTGGCCGGAGATGGTAATAACCCCACCTTTCTAAGTAAGGTTAGGTGGCAGGATTGCCTCCTTCGGATACCTTGCTTTGCCAGCAGAAAGAGAAATACGCTCAGGCATTTGATGAAGCACACATCTCCCAAGTTGTGTCATTGATCGATGAGAGAGCGCGATAGTGGGAAGGAAAGGCAGGGAGCAGGAATGAAAGGGGAGGAAAAATGCATAGCAGGCATTTTGTGTGGTCTTGAGACATGGCACCAACTGGGTTTCAAGTAGTTTTCATGTTCTTCAGAATATCAGTAGGTTTAAAATTAGCCTCGGATGAGGAGGGTCGACATATACGTTTGAGTTGACTGGGTGTATGTTAACTCAATTCTGCAAATTAGTGAGATAGGTTATATGCCACTGAGTCGTATTTGCACTCTTGGTACTTTGCATGTTTTTTTTTTTTTCTTGCACTGTTGATTGTGACAGAAGTCATCACACTTTGTTACAGCAAAATCCTTGGGAGCCCAAAGGCTTTACATATTTTGTGGGGCTAAAAATTCAAAATGTAATAATAAGAATCGGAATGAATCGTAAACTAATTAGAGTTTATAGATGGATGGTTTGATTAAATTAATATATTTGTGGTTAAGTGGAAAATAGTTATTCACATTGGTTTTCTAAGTACTTTTCTTTTTCCCCAAAAAGAAGATAACAACTTGATAACAACCTTAATACCAAAGGTATTAACAGAACACCCCCCAGAAAAAAAACAACAACAAAAAAACGGCAATTAACTTAGATAAACCTGTGAAAATTACAGATTTATTCCTGTCTACAAACACAGAAATTTACATTAATTACCTGCATACAGAGACCAGGCGGAACTTCATGGATTAAAGCCGAAATTCCACAATTAGTGACAAAGTTGCTGCAGGACAGCAGTTTATCTGCAAGCGACAGAGTTGTGCTCTGTTTGTAATGTGTGTTTATAATTTAGATGTCAGTTACTTGGGAACCTTTGCCACGCTGTCTTTGAGTGATTAGCCACTGAGCTGGACTGAGTTTGGAGACAATTTGTCTCCCACTAGGGTGACCTGTGCAATATCCTTCAATCCAAAGTGCAAAACCCCCAACATCTGTCCGACCAGCCAGTCACTGCAACTACTTGGAATAAGTCGGCAGTTGCAAAAACCTAAATGCAGTCTTTTTTCCCCCCCCTAGTTTGAAGGAGGTTACCGTCCTACTTTAACCTCCTAAGACCCGAACTCTTCCACGGCATGCATTTTTAATTTCTCTTTGATATTTGGGCATATTGGGGCCCGATGAATGTAAAAACAAAGAATTACCAGATTTTATTTTTTTTTTTTTTACATTATTTTAGTATTTATGAAAAATAAGAGCCACATATGAGGATATTTGTTTAAAATTCTGATAGAACAGTAGCAGTATAATGTCCTCGTAAGTGGATATCAGGCCCAAAATTGAGTATTTTGGTCTAAATAACCCAAAATGTGATGTCCACATATGTGGACGCCAGGTCCTAGGAGGTTAATGTTTTGAGACTGAGCCATTAATCGGCCATTCAAGGAACATTTACAACCAAGAGCATGGGCTTAAAATTACCAGTACGTAACTGAAGAGGCAATAATGCTAAACGCTAATCAGTTATCACCAAGGCTGCTGTTGCTGTTGGGTTTTTGTGGGGGTTTTTTTTTTTTTCCACCGCTTGAGTTGATCCTACATTAATCAATAGCAAAAAAGGAGATCACCAAACAATACAAGTTTGCTGGTTACCCAAAGTTGGCGAATTAAATGAGGGCCATCTCAACACCTTCTAAGTGAAGGTGACTCAAACCCCACCCCCATCCCCTTAACAGTAATATGCTATGTGTCAGTACATAATGGCAAATTTGACTTGGAGGTGTCATGCGCACTGTTGCATCCTTTGATATATAGCTCTCTTTCGTAGCTCATCAGTCAGCTAACCTTGGGAGAGCTGGAAAGGAGAGAAAGATAAAAGACTTAAGCTATTATGTCTGAATGGCTCCTGTCTCAATTTAGCTGTTAAATGGCCTTCTGGCTACAGCTGCTGCTGAGGACAACATCCCAACAGTTGTTGTCACATTGTTGTGCTTTGGTGAAAATCCAACTGTCTGTCGCTCTGTCAGCACATTTTGTGTGTGTGTGTGTGTTTGTGTGTATGTGCACGTGAATGTACTTTTGTGTGCACATAAACATATTCATGCAGCAAAGGTTGATGGAGTGACTCTGGAAAACAGCAGCTCTCCAGGTGACTCTGGAGTAGCCTGTAGAGGAGTCGTGTTGTAGTGGTGTATATGTGCCCACACACCCAGAAACACATCCTGAAGACATGAAAGTGACACACACACACACACACACACACGGTCCCATCTCAACTTATCTCACTTTTCACCTCGCCCTCTCTCTGTCTCTAGGTATCGCAGTCTGAAGCATTTCAACTACGACGTGTGTCAGAGCTGCTTCTTTTCTGGGCGCACCGCCAAGGGTCACAAGCTTAACTACCCAATGGTGGAGTACTGCACACCGGTAAGAAAGTAACACACACACAGACGTTGCTCACTAACTCATCTCATATCTCTTTTCCACATGCTCACACATTCCACTCATCCATTTAATGAAAGCACACAAATTCGGGGTTCAGACAGACTTCAGGCTTTGGTTACCTCCTAACCCATCTTTCATTAAAACCGTTCTGTGCCTGATGTCATAAATCACTGACTCGCACTCTTCCCACCCCTTGAATATTCATGTCCTTTTTTTAATACCCGTTAAGGGAAATCCGAAGTATTACAGCAGCACATTCATACATATTTTCATTTCCAATTTCTTTAACACAATCTTGCACTTAATGCATGCTGTTATTTTAATCTTCTAGTCTCTGGTTTTCTTTGTCTGGGTTCAACCAGAGTTATTTATTAAACGTGCATTGTTTGAAAGTCATTTGCATTCATCTGCAGCTAAAGTAGACTGCACTCTTCTGGGAGGAAATTTTTTTGAACTTTGCTGGGAGTTTCTCTCTGACGTTCACAGCAGCCTCAGTGAGAAATTGTGATAGATCAAGCTGTAGACTCCAGGATAGGTTCACTTCTAAAGTATTGGGTGGGGTTTAGGGCAGGAGGAGTCTAGAGTTAAAAAGTATGAAAATGCATCAGTTCCTAAATCGTTATATGATACCGCATATACATGATGAGAATGGTAAGGTAGCATGATTAATGGAAGTTACTGGTAAGTATTTAGTGTATGAATTTTCTAATGAAACTGACAGACAGCATTTAATGTGCATAATACCTTGGCAGTCACCCAACGTGCTGAAGGTGGTTGGCATTTTACAGAGAAATCAGAAACTGCGTGTATCAGAGGGCACAAGAGGCAAACGTATCGGATGTAACGTAGATTAGAAACAGCCCGAATCAAAACACAAACAGACTTGTTCACATCACGTTATACTGACGACACATTTAGTGAATCTGAAGCATCTAGGCTTTAACTAACCTCTTTTTTTCCCTTTAAACTAGGTTCTGTCAACTGCAGAATTTCTTGTCGCCTCACATGCTGTTAAATTCCTTTGTCTTGTTTCTCAATCAGCCCTCCCGAAACACCCCTGGCTTAATTCCGAACGTACAAATGGTAAAATACTCAAGGTTATATTTTTATCCTTCCAAGCCAAAAATATTTCACTTCACAGCTAGAGATGAATATTGGAAAAACGGGAGCTTGGCAAAATTGAACGTTGCTCTTCTCCTCAATTAGGATCTAACACTTGTGGGCTGACTCTTTTCAGTATTGCTTAACGTCATACTTTGAGTGACTCGAGTTTCTCTCGACATTTCTCATTTCTGTCTTTTAATTTGCTTTTTCAATTTCCTAAATGGGATAGATATTGACTTTGGAGGAGTAGCTGTAGGGAGCAGTGATCACTCTTCCCTGAGTTAAAATGCCCAGCAGCTGCCTGACAGACTTGACTTTGAAAAAACATTATTTTATTTTATTTTTTTTACTTTCAGCTGTGCTGCAGCAACAAACACTTAATCTGTTGGTTAATTATTAGTACTCAGCTACCGGGTAATCACTCAAGAGGTTACTGATTCCCTTCACTGAAAATAAAAATTGGGGGGGGGGGGCGAAGGCTTTTTCCCTTTTCACTTTTCTTATTTTTTCTTAAAATCAAAGGAGATTTTATTGAGGTCTTTCTCGGCCATTTGCACACATGTAAATGAAATGCAAATCAAATACAGCAAAGATAATTGAAACTCTGACTAAGATTGATCTGTGGATATCCACCTCTACCTCTGTTGGAGCCAAAGCGAAGGGAGGTACTTCACGGGTTGCCCAACAACCCATGCAGTGGAACAAGACAGACTTAGATATGATTGTGAACTCAAGGGGGCCACGCTCATGCAAGAGATATGATGGCAGATCTTGCCAGAGGGACAGTAATCAGTGTTGCAGAGATCTCTTTTCATGACAGCAGCCTGAAAAGTGCAATAACAAAACAAAAAACAAAGATTAAATGAATATTTTAAGTTGTCAGCCAGAGTATTCAGACTCGTGTCTGCTATAACAGCTGCAACTTTCTGTTTGCGTGCATGTGTCTGAAAAGATGTGACAGCAGCATAGTATCCACAGGTTTTTCAGCAAGGGAAATGTGTGAGGAGAAAGAAAGAGTGGATGGGGCTAAGTGCAAGAACAACACAACATGGTGAAGCTGTGTTTTGCTCAAACACTGACGTAAAGCTTACAGCCAGATCAATAAAAGATCACGAAGAGAAACTTTTGAGAAAGAGAAAGTTTTGACTCAAATCCCCGTGTAAAGCCCCAAAACTCAACTCCAGGTTCATAAACGCTACATATCCATCTCCACGGAGCTTTATTGAACCTCAGCACAGTGAGGACTGGGAGGAAATCACCCAGATCTTGCTGTTTCAACCTGAGAGATATAGATCTCTGATGAAATAATAAGTTGTGGATCACCTTATTGTCTCATTTTAAATCTCACAGTTCAGCGTAGCTTTATCTGCACCTGTGTAGTAAAAGTCAGACTTTTTTTTAATTGTTTTTTTCTTTATTTCCCTCAAAAAAAACAAACACAAAAAACCATCAGCATGATATGTAATTATACTTGTGTGTCTCCCCATGCTCGAACCAAATTGTGTTTCAGTTTTATGCTTTTGAAAATATTAAGTCCATATTGAATAATAAACGCATTTTGCAGAGAGTTACAGATTTATAGCGGCTTTGGTGAGACTCACTGCGGTCATTTAATAAGATTGTTTTCTCATCTTTGTCATACTGTTTATTTTATGGCCACAATATTGTATTTTTTTTATTAGCTTATGATTTTTATGGGAGTGCTGTCTTCATATTTCTCATTGTTTTTGTCAGGGATATTAAACAACTTTGGAGCGTGATGTATTGATTACCGTAATTTCAAAGTTTTGAACTGTCCTAAGAGAATATTGTGTTTCAGTTTGACTGCGATTGCCTGTCTGGTCATGTTATTGAAACATCTTGACTCGTTTCCAACTGGGGTCTTATATCCCCCCCCCCCCAATGTAATAGAGGCAGTAGAATAAAAAATGCATGTCTCTCAATCCTCACAGGAAGGAGCTTACACACATGCACAAATTTTTCTCCAGCTTTAGTATAACTCTTCTGTAATTGCTGTTGGTTTGCTCAGGCTACCATCCTAAATTGTGTGGATTAGTCAATAAGCCGAGTGAACTCAATAGAGTCTGTTCATTTATGCATATCTGTCAACTGTAGGAGCTGTGTATTTGCCTGCCTGCGTGTGTGTGTGCGCGCGTGCCCCTGTGTGTGTGTTTAGCAGTGGTTGTCTGCATCTTTTGGAAAGGATTTTCTCTCCCTGTGGTCAAACCCGTTTGGTAATTTACTGGTTGCTTGCGTGGCGGAAAGCGCACCTCTGCTAAGTATCTAATTAGCAAACACATTCTCTTACACGCAAATGCTTATGCGTGCAGAAGAGACTGTAGAAATCTTTGAACTCATTGCACACTACAATAAATAATAAGCGACCCCCTGCCCATCTATGTTTTTTCTTCTTACAGACGACATCAGGTGAGGACATGCGTGATTTCACCAAAGTGCTGAAGAACAAATTCCGATCTAAGAAGTACTTCGCCAAACATCCACGGCTAGGTTACCTACCAGTACAGACGGTTTTAGAGGGCGACAACATGGAAACGTAAGTAACCCATAAGGTTTTTTATACGTGCTTTTGGATCACAAAAACTTTTCCATAGTTGCTATAACCCTTAAAGGATGTTTTGTGTGTCCACACTGTTGTTAAGGACTATTAAGCAGCAAGTTAACCCTCCACGCGCGATGCAATATCCTCACGCTGGCATTTCTATTTGTGCTACCATTAAGGTGTAGGAAGGCATAAGAAGACACACTGACAATTCCACCACATAAGCACTGATATAGTCTCAAGTTTTCAAACTGTTGCAACATGTCCCAGTGTATATCTGTATATCTCTGAGCTTCAGTGCTGGAGTAACATTAAAATGGTGATAAAACCTGATACCGACTGTACACTCAACTCAGCTGCAGCAGCTTGATTTTTGTAACCTGGTGCATGACTAGCCAAAGTGTCACAAATATGGTGGCACGCACAGAGTTTGACGGCACATCATGTGGCAGACGCCGCAAGCATAAAAACACCATTAAAGTTCTTAGAGTCTTGTTTTGAGGGCATTGAGCCCCCCAGCATTTCTTTATATTTTGCTTTCAAGGAGACACTTTCTTTCACTTTCATTATAGTGGTCTTGAGTATCTGTTCTCCAGGGTTCTGAAGCTCTTTGAAAGTTTTTCTTTGACACTGGCTGCTTTTCGCTTATTTCACTCATTTTCAGTCCAGTCCTGCAACCTGGCCATTTTCAATGTTTTGGTTTTTCTGTTTGATTTAGGTGCCTTTTTAATGCTTGAATGATTCATATGTCAGTGCTGAGTGGCTTAACAAACAAAGGATGAAACACTGAGGCGCCTACACACAACTTAGAATTTAAAATTGGTACTTTTCTATCTTTAAGCACTTTGTCACTTGCAGCCTGTCATGAAAACATATAATTTGTTCCCATTTCTTTAGTTCGGTTTATGAAAAATGGCAAAGATAACAGAGTTTGACAGGAATAAAATAGTATTTTTGCACCAACAAAGTGATTCCCAAAGAGCTATCAGCATAGTGTGAACTGTGTCTGTGGTAAAAAAATAAATAAATTAAGGACACCGGACAAGTGGGAGACAAAAGCAGGGCTGAAAAGCAATCTTCAAAAGATGAACAGTCACTGAAAGTCATGTCCTTAAGAAATATGAAAAAATCCAGCAAAGACTTAACTCAAAGCTCAAACATGCATTTAGTCTTTCACTCCATTCATCTAAATTTGGGATTATTTGCTCAGATAGTCAACAACATGTTCAAAGGAGGACAGGGGACAGCTACAGCAGCAGTGTGTGTCTGCAGTTATCTGCATCTTATCAAAATTTATAGAATTATGAATTAAAAAAGGTGTGCAAAAGATAGCCAACCTCCATAAAAGAGCTTTGGACTATCCTTCAGTAAGGGACAGAACTGTGGTGTTTGCTGCATAAGCAACAGTTAGCACTAAAACTCTTTTTCTTAATTCTTAGAAATGGACCAATTGAATTCAAGCGGGTGCACTGTGGATCCTTTGTCTGCAGCACTGGCCCAGTGATTATGTCTAATTTATGTCCCTTCTGCTACCAGCCTTAAATCCTACTGAAAAGAGCCATTTAACTAGGCCCATATTATGTAGATACCCTACGTCATACCTTCCAGGAGGCTGTCTGAGTTACTGCCCCTTCAAACAAGAGTCTCACAATAAAATAAAACGTCCCTCACTGTGCATTTTTGTTTCCTTTGTTTTTCTTTTTTAGTATTTTTTTAATGTGCCATCACTCACTCACTCCTAATGCAACATTCATTTCCGTTGAACCATGTAGTTTTTGCATCTTTTAAAGCAAAACAACTCTCGGCGCTGTTCACGTATGCACACACAATGAGTCACTTGTTCTCTCTCAATAAATTTTTCCCGACTCGTGCGCAGTCACCGTTCAGATGGATTGCCGTACCGCTTTCATCCCTCCCATCCTTGCCTGTCCTCCTCACCTCCCACCTCGCTCCATTTTCACTTCTCTTCCTCTCTGACAAATGACTCCTGCAGAGCTTCTGGTTTGATAAATGTCTCTAAAAGGTAGTGAAATTACAGCGAAATGCAGGGAACTTTTCAAAATATGGCAGAAGCGAATGGAGACTTAAAGAAATTTAGGGCTATTTCATGCTCATCATTTTGTTTCTTTTACAGCATTAGGTCTCATCTGTGATCAGTGGGCCATCCATGTATCGCCACAGGCAAAGAAAGCAGCTTTTGGACCGCCTGTAAGATCTGGCCCAAACATAGCCAGTGTTAAGAAATGCTCCCGTTCATTTTAGCTCTGTATTGTCACAGTCTGGTGGCTTCTGCCATCTCTGCGTCATAAAAATTAATACCGTGACCTAAATTGAAATGGATTTTTCTGTAATTGGAACAAGGTCTGGGTTCCTGCTTTATAAGAGCTTTAATACAGATTAGGTAAACACCAGAACAATTGCAGTCATGTTTGTTGCAGTAAGATAATGCTTGTTTACAATTTTAAAATATACAGTTTTTAATTTCCAATTTGTTTTGCAGTTTTTATTTCTAAATATTAAGAGATTTTAAGTGTCACTCCAAACCTTTTTAGTGCGTTGTCAGTCTTCATTAGTCATCATAACAAAGGGAACTTTTAAGAAGTAGTGATTTTATAGTACTGAGCAGCAGAAGAGAAAATTAGATTGTCTGCTGAATAATCGCCCTCACTAATGCACTCGCTCTCTCGCGTTCCCTCTTCTCCACTCGTGTAACATTGTTTCTTTTTTGGTTTTTTTTGTTTAATTCCACCCACTCTCTCCACCTTGAGAGTGAGCAAAACACCACCTACTCTCACCTCCCACTTATATCTTTGCTTCATTTCACGCCAGATAGGATTTTTGATTCGTCGCAGCTATATTTGATAATGTGAAAGAACCATTCAAATGGTATTCCACTCAGTGTTAGGTTTTTTTGCTTTTCACCCAACCTTACTAGATGGAGCAGATGAGTCTCCGTTGTATTAGGTCTCGCAGGAAGGTTAATGGTTTTGAATGTGGATTTGAAAGCTTGTGGGAGAATTTTCTTATATAACTTAAATTTTTAATGGAATGATTTGACAAGGATAAATCAATAGCAGACTTTTAAAAGGAAAACATTTTCCATTGTCATATGGCAGTAAAATAGTTTTTATATTAATTAAATTAAGAAAAAAAACCCTGTTTTATTATATATATGTTTGCTATTTTTAAATACTCAGTGGCCACTCAGTGGGAAGGGGGATAGCTCAGTAGGTAAAGTGGTTGCCCCATGATCGGAAGGTCGGGGGTTTGAATCCACTGAACGTACCCCTGAGGAAGGAACCGTCCCTACACACTGCTCCCCGGACGCTGCACTGGTGGCCACTGGTGGCACTGGTGCCCACTGCTTCACTGGGTGAATGGGTTAAATGCAGAGGAGTAATTTCCCTACGGTGACTAACACATACACATTATACTTTGTTAGGTACAACTGTTCAAACTCTTGTTAGTTCACATATATAGGCAAGATGACCTGCTGATGTTTAAACTGAGGAAAAGAACAAACTAAAGGTGATTTACATGACTTTGAATTAGACTTGTAGTCGAGACCGCCTAAACCGAGACCAAGACAAGAGCAAGATCAGAGGGTATCGAGACCAAGACCGAGACAAAGTTGAGACGAGACCAAGACCGAGACGAAAAAAGTCAGCCAGATGCTGCTTCGTTTACGGGTGTTAGGCATATTTGTGTTTTTGCTTTCGCACAGCACAGGAGGGATTGGAGCATAGCTGAGCCACTGTGTGAGAGCTGAGCAGCGAAAGGAAATTAAGTGAGGGTAGAAATGACTGAAAGATTAATTGGCTCTGTTTTGAGTTTTGTTAAAAAAAGAATGACTTCACATAGGGAAAAAAAAAATCACATGTGCAGGACACCTTAAACTAGGTTTTTAATTAAGCAGCAAGGCAGAACAAAATCAGGGCTGTATCAAGACACATGGACTAAACCCCAATTCAACCAGACCCAGAACTGATCCGGAATTAAAACAGGACTACAACAGTTCAAAATCAGGACTACTTAGGACTTCACCAAAACAGAACCACAATCACAACTACATGATAGTAGCACTAAAAATCATCATAGACCTGCACTACACTCATTTTTTATTTTACCAAAGTCCACTATTTAGATTGAGAAAAGTTTATGTAATTATTTAGCCTTGTTGTGCAAACAAGCCTGCATAACTTAATAAATATAGAATTTGAAAAGTAACAAATGGTATCTAAGAAGAAACACTAGGTACTGGATACATGTTCTCATGAGTTTTGGTAAACAACCATTTGACTAACAGGTCTGTCTCACCTGGTTCTTGTTCCATCTCTGTTCTGTCGTCATTCTCCTCTCTCTCCCTCTCTGTTCCTCTCTCTCCCTCTGTGTGCTGACAATCAAGCCAAACACCAACATCATCAAATATACAGTTAAAACCAGATATTTACACACTCTTCAGCTAAAAACACAAACACTTTTTTAATTGTAACATCAAATCAGACTAAATGTTTAATTTTTTAGTTTGATAAATATAAAAACATTTGTTAAATTTAAGAGTAAAGAGAGAAATTGTCTGTATTTCTTAATTGTAAATGGCACCAAATTGTATTCAAAATGATTTGCTTTGGTACCTGGTCAAACTTAAGCTCTCCTCTGTCTGCAGCAAACTCGCAGGCAGCAGCTTCTCCCCCCCTTGTTTTCTTTATTTCCAGAGTTCATCTAAAGAGTGAAGTTTTCTCACTGAATAGAGGTTGCAGAGATATGTATGAAAGGAAACACATCTGCAATCTGCAAAGCTATCTATCGTTGCAGAGCTAAAGACTAATGTCGGTCTCCTGAAAGGCGAGATGAGCACAACGAGTATTCCTCCAGGCAAAGATTTAGGTGGGGGTGTGTAAAATGCTGCAGCACTGCCTCCAAGAAGTTAGCTCAGCCTGCCATACCGACCCCCATCTCGTCTTTTTTCTCTCTCTCCTCTGTTCTGTCTGAATCTCCTGTTACATTTTGAATTCTCCTCACAGCTACAGAAGTGTGACTACGCTGGCTGCCCCGCTGTGAGAAACATAACCACCATCTCCCTCTGATTTTCTTTGCTTTAATGTGGGAACAAAAGCGCGAGGCAACAGAATGTCAACCTCAACTGTTATCTTAACAATTTCTAGCCAGCCTCCTTTGTGAAAACGGCACATTTCTTCGTGTTCTTGGGATTAGAAGGTGTCCCGTTTGTTTACAAATGACAATTTTGTGTTCTGGGTCGCTAAAAATAGCAGCAGTTATTGTGGGCTGGAAAGCAGAAACTTTAAAAGACTTGCATCAGTGTTTTATTAGCAAAACTCGATGACCCGTATCTTCGTTTGTGTGCTTATTGCACTGTTTTTTTAGTTCTCCTTATATAACATATTGTATTGGACTCAATAGCAGATTAACCAGGAAATAGGTTCTACTGTACTGATTTTTTTTTTTCCTGGCTTGCTATTTCTGTAAATCCTGCAGGAAATAAATGAGAAAAGGGAATGAATTTAGGCCATATCATTCTGTATGCAGGAGCAACTGTGAAACCAATTTAATGAGATGTGTGTGACTGCAGCAAAATCAACTTGCATCATTAACCCGTTGTGTGTGAGATCTTTCAGACACACACAACCCTTGTTTGTGTTACAGGGTGTTACTGACAGTTCCAGCTGCCCATTTTCACTTTTTCCAAACTGTTTCCAAGTCTAGTTCTGAAACAGATTGAAGATAACTCCACGAGAGAGAGTCTCGGCCACATTCGGTGTATATTTAGATATGTTGGTCACTGTTTTACACGCCTTTCCTGTGTGCACACGGGGGAAGTTTGCGCTCAGTGCTTTCTATCAGTCAGACTCTGTAGATATGGTTGACAGTTTTGAAAGGATGTATTTGATTTTGATTTTGATTTCCCCAGAGCTAAACAAGTATTTTTGCTGAGTAAAACTAACCAAACAGTGACAGAATCTGAAAGTCGAAGAAAGCCCTAAAGGCAAACTTCTCGTGTGCTGAATCCAGGCGCTCAGCAGCTGGACATACTTTTTCCTTCCACTTCTTCCTCTACCTGCTGTGTGTTTTGTTTCTGACCCGCTCAGTGGTTTTGACCCTGAAATGATTTGTGGTTCCTTTACTTCCCTTCCCTCTCCCCTCCCGATTCTCTTACAGTCCCGTCACCCTCATCAGCATGTGTCCGGAGCAGTATGAGTGAGTATCTACGCCACCAGTAAACACCACCTCGTCTCCAGCCTGGAATGCCTTTAAAACACCGCCTCTTTTACTCCCTTGTTCACTTACTCATCTCCCCCCATCATCCTCACACCAACTAAGCCATGACTGCTCTGCATGTTGCCTGCCCACCTACCTGCCTGAGTCACTGGCTGAGCATGGGACCAAAAAAACTCTCCCCCTGTCTCCTCACCCTCACTTTTTTCTCCTTGTTAGAGCACCCAGCTAGCATTCAGTTGCTGATCCCAGCAGGCCTGTCAAAAACCATCCAGTCGCTCTTTAGATAATCCTGCTCTCCTATTTCTCTGTCTAGGACCATGAGATTTGTTTTCTAGGTGATGTTATGAGGGGCTGTTAGGCTGTCCATGAACATGTGTGTGTGTGTGTGTGTGTGTGCGCGCGCATGTGAATATCAGTGTGTTAATGAGCTTGTGTGGGCTTGCTGAATCTCATTCATCTCCATTACCCCGTTCATTTTCAGGCTGTCCCAGTCACCTCAGCTCTCTCATGACGACACCCATTCCAGGATAGGGCACTATGCCAGCAGGTAGGCACTGGATTCTCCAGTCACCATCCTCTCATTGCAAATGCCACGAAGCATGTGTGTAAAGAATCGATAATTGCATTTAAATGTTGAACAGCTTCTTTTTTTGAGGACCATTTTAAAAAGTTTTCTATGAATTCTTGTAACTGCGGACCATTATCTAATGGACATCAGCGTTTAAGTAGATGCTTTTCCCTCCCCCCAGGCCGCACTTCCCTTCAGTCTGCACTAAAATAATGATCTGAAAGGGGCAACAACAAATGCAGATGTGACAACCAAATTAAATCTCTCCAAGCTAAAGAAACGGAATAAATCGGAAACAGTCGGTGCTTGGAAGCTAGGGAAAACATTCAATTGTGGTTTCTTAAATGTATAATTTATCTAATGTAATTTCCAGTAAATGGGATCTAATTAAGTAAATAATGTGTTTTTAGTACCATAAGATGCATGTGTAGTGCAGGCGTTCATAAGTAATGGAACAGCTTTTCTTTTCTTTTTGTGTTTTAGTGTCATTACACAGCAAAACATGTCTCAAATGGCTCTTCAGATTCGGAAACAAACACAAAAAAAGTAAATTCTGCATCTATCAAAGTACCCCGTTGCTTATTTTAGGAAATTGAGCTGGCTCTATTGTCAGGGACATTAAATGTCTCCTACTAGCTGAGACAAAAGAAAAGAAAGGGAGGGAAAAAAGCCCAGAAAGATGGAAATGGCATGGTTCCAACTAAACTGGAGACGAAAATAAGCATTTCGCCTTCATTTATGTGCTGAAAGTGTCATTTTAAAACTTGCTTCATACAAATTAGAGAAACCGGAATACTGTTTGCCAGTTTTCTCCTCAGACGGCACCAAAGCATCTGATTAAAATCGATAACGTTTGGATTTTTCATTGTTACTTTAAAAATAGAAAAAAACAATTGACCTGAACCTTTCAAGAGATCCATAATAGAAAAATACAGCATTTATTGATGTTTTCCAAATCTTGATTAAAGTGAGGGAAATGCGTTTGTGGTAGAGGGAGATTATGTTTGGGTGCCAGGGAAGGCACAAACAATCCTAATATGCTCTTTTTGAACTTTGTGACAATCCATCACAGTGTTGACATACATTAAATATCAGCTTGATGCCGATGTCTGCTTGCTGAGTGGATTTAGTGGCATGCAGCCACCCACCACATGAGCTGGTGACATTATAGATGTGTTGCTAAAATCAGTCTAGTAACAGATTGGCCTGATAGCTGCTTTTAACCGCCTGCTTCAAATTATCTTGCTGTGTACATCAGCACATCTGTATGCACAGTGTGTGAGCTGCAGTTAATCATTAACAGCATCAACAAACTGATGTTTTTAGTAGTTTTTTTTTTTTTTGCACTTGGACTGAATTTCTGTCGTGTTCTTTTAAAAATCATTTTAATACTAAGATCCACTGATATACTTGCTATATCGAATCTGTGCCATTAAAAAGATTTTCTAATTGGTCCAAATCTCATCTCCTGTATCAAAACCCAACCGCAGTTTTCCGGGACTTCTGCAGAAAGCTTTACTCATTATGACTCTCGTGACGCAGCCCTGTAACCTTCCATTAGCTACACATCATTAACCTTCGCTCACTGTTTCTGGTGGTATCGTTTCACTGAAGAAGTGACACCAGAATTACAATTTCAGCTGTAATAAAAACACATAAGAGATTAGATTGGAGCGTACAGATGCGCATGAAGATATGCACGCTTTGATGAGATTTCATATTAGAATTATAGCTTCTCCCTTTAATGTATATTCTGTCAGAGATCAACTTCTTAATATTGTGGGTTATATTTTTAATCTGCCCCTTTTACACTGGTGTAAGACGGGCTTTGATGTGGGGAACCAGCCTCATTAGCATGGCTGCTTTGACTGCATATGTCATCAAGAAAACAAACGTTTTCCCCATAGCATGTCGTACATATTCATCCAAACATTGATCCCATACATTAGGATATAAACTGCGCATGCATAAAGTAGAATCACTCAATGATGTAATTCATTTCCTCCCTTAAAAACAAAAAGCACCAAAAAAAAGTCCAAACAAACTGTGGCATCTTTATCATTAACATGCTTGTGGACTCCACGAGATGCTTTAAATTTTAATTGGTCTGCTACTGTGGCATTAATATAATTTGTTGACGCTGTTGCTCTAATGCTCTGTTGCATTTAAATGAGATGTTGACAGCTTTCAAATGGTTTAGTTTCAGCTGGTAATTTCCCTGATGGTGTTTTTTTTTTTGTTTTGTTTTTTTCCTCAGGTTGGCTCAGATGGAACGCTCCAACGGCTCTCTGCCCACAGACAGCAGCTCAGCCACAGGAAGCATGTGAGTCACTGCTGGTCATTTTCAGCATTTTTCTACATGGTTACGTGTTTTCCATTCAACTATGTTGGACAGATTTCAATTTCCAGTGTCTGGGACTTGAGATTTGTCTAATAATATATTGTAACACCCATTTTAATGTTCATCAATCTGATAATTCACAAGTGAATATGTTCCAGATATCCATATTAGATATTTGGTTTCATTATAATCCTCAGTGAAAACTGTTCACCTTGCTTTGCCTAGCACTTTTTTAAATAAATAAATAAATACCAGGTAGCTTTTGACATCTTTGCACCGAGATCTGGAGACAAAAAAATTAGAAAGGTTTCTTGGAGAGTAAAAGAAGTGAGAAATGAGGGGGAAAAGACAATGTGGTTGATTAGTGTGAAGTAGAGGACTTTAGAAAGAACGTACCGGATTAGAGTGCCAACAATGACAAAGTGAGAGTGTCTGCTTTCAGGATCTGCGATAACAACAGCGCTATCGTTAATCAAAGGAGATGAGAACATGGCAAACCGTGAAAAGAAAATCACAAGAAATGGGAGAAAAGCTGATGAGGAGCATGCGCGCAGAGGATCCCGATTGTGTTCGTGCTTCTGTCTGCAGGCCTTTCAAGTTGAAGGACGTATTGGTTCCCAACTAAGATCCCAATCGCGGGAATGAGCTGCTCTTGCGGCTCAAATGCCCTCCGAGCTCAAATAGAAACACACACACACACACACACTCATCATTGCGGAGGGAATTACTTCTGGGTTTTGCATCGTTTTTGGTAAGACATTTGTAGATCTTTAAGATTTTCCAAATCATAGGTTTGGATACGTGCATGGAAAGATTTAAGCTGTTTTTTTTTTTTTTAAATTTTCAAAAACAATTTGAAGTGGCAGGAAAAAAAAACCTTATACAAACGTGTTTTTGGAGGTTTTGGAAGTGGAGAGCAAAGAGATTCCCTAGACGCTGTGTGAACAGAAGCGAATATAGTTTGGGGATTTCTAAAAGGAAATTCTTCTTTAAAAAACAAAGAGTATTTACAGCATTTACAGCACAACAGAGGAAGGGCACACGGGGTGGATGGTTAAAACCTTTGAGAATCTGCAGTAAAGATAAAGCAACTTCGCTGTGTTGTAGGTTGTATCCCCTGCTGATGTGCTTGCATCATGTGGACCACTGCTCCCACACTTCACCTTCAACCAACCTTGATGCTTAGAATAACAGTTTCAGACGAAGACAAAACGCTATTGAAGACTCCCAAAAGCTGCATTTGTCCGCTCTCAATAGGAGGACCGAAGAATGGAAAGACAAAAACTGTTGGCGAGCAGGGCAAAGTAGAAACAGAGGTGGATTTATTTTCGCTCAAAGCTTTCGTAATGCGGGACAAACATATTATCATTACTCCTCCTCACTCTCTCTTTTGTGCTTTGCGCTCAGGCTTATTTAAGAGAAGAAGCCATTATCGTTTCCAACTCTAAAAAAAAAACGGGAAAGAACGCAGATGTTAGACACAGAATGTATGCAGGGCATTAATGAAGTGAGGAAGATGGTGGTTCGATGAAAGGCTAATGGGTTTAACAGCAGAAAGGGAACATTTAGTGCATAGTCAAAGTTGGGCTTTCTCTTACTTTTACACTTTCACTGCAAAGCAACAGATGCAAACTACATATACAAACAGCACAGGGACATTTAAATGCCTTTAGATCAATAGAAGTAATGTATTATCAACTATACATTGTTATTTGATTGGTTAGTGTTTTATATTCATGGTGCACCATAAAGCCATCTTCTATATATATCCAATTTCAGCAGGGTCATGCATTTACGTAATATGCTTTTTAATGCAGTAAAACCTTGCTCTAGTTACTGTGCTTTTAAATAAATAACCTGGCCCTGAATGGGGAACATTTGTGCCTGCTGTAAACTGTTATTCAGTTTACAGCAGGCACTGTTATATTTCAGCCTAAAGGGTATCGCTAATTGACTGGGAAAATTACCTGCATTTAGTCTGTCTGCTGTTACATTTGACTATTGGCTAAACAATCCTGAATTCATCCCTGATGGGAATTGTTACACGTGAAAAGCATAATCATTAGAGCCAGCCTACTTGCCCTGAAATTTACTTTAGACTAGACGTCATGAGTGTCCACTTAAGTGCTTTAGTTCTGCAGCTGAATGCCATTCACAGTAGTTCTAGCAGCTGTTTTGCACATCAGTGGGCCCGTTAGTAACTTTGGATCAAATAAATTTTTTTAAAGGCATTGTTATATAGACCACTACAGTGAAGCAGCCCACTCAGCCACGCGTCCCTCTCTGCAACGAATTAACTCTCATTCCCCTTCCTTTCAAAGCTTTGAGTTTTGAGTGGTTTATTGTTCCCCCTCTTTCTTTTTGCGAGATTTACTTTTTTCTGCCTACAGCTGATTTCACCAAAGCCTCTTTGTCTATCACTGCACTCCATCTGGTGATTTGTAAGGACACACAGTCACAGAAATTATCCCAACTGCTGTAGGAGGCGGCGGTGTCGGAGCTTCCGTAACACGGGTGACTGCGATTGCCCGTTAAATGCGCGTGTTTGGCTTTTGGCTGGTATTTTCAGTACATCCACTCATCTTTAGCTTTGCATTGACTTCAATAATTATTACGTGCGCGTGCATGCACGTGTGCTTCTTTGTTTCGCGTCACTTTTATGTAAAAGGGAATTCTTAATTAGAAACCTAGCGTTGCCTATTTTTATTTCTGACCCTCAACCGAAACGCAGCGTTGTCATCGGCGCCGTAGGACACCACCGAGGAGCGAGACTCTCCAATTCCCCTTTTGTTGCCGGGCTTTATTGTTTGGTTATCTCTCGCTTTCCAGTCTTTCCCCGAGCACTGTCCCTTTTTCTTGTCTTTCATATTTTGCCCTTTTATTCCTGTTCCTCTCCCTTTTTATTTTTCCAGCCCTTTACTTTTTGAAACCACCTTTCATCCTGCCCGATTGTCCCCTTTTTCTCTTTTCCTTCTTTCATCAGTTTTTGTTCTAGTCTAATCATGCTTTACCTTTGGGCCCAGGCAACCTTCAGATTAAACACTGCAGGGTGTTAAACACTGAAATAATGTTTTAGAGCCCTGCGTGCAGTGCAGAACAGTAACTCTAATAAATGAAGGACTTTACACACAGAAATCAAGGATTATAAATGTTTCTCGCCGGGGGAGAAGAATAAAAGATTTTTGCCTTTGACCGTCTTTGATCCCCCCCCTTTTTTCCTGTTTCCTCTGGTATTCCTGATTTCGTTGTTTCTCTTTCTTTATATTTTCATCCGTCTTCATCTCTCACTGTTTCTCTCTGAGCTTAGACTACTCAGTTGATCGTGGCATTCAGCTTGAGAGGAGATGCTTGCTTTGTGATATGTTAGGTAGACTTTGAGCCTGGAGATCACTGTTGTAGCGGAATAAACTGTAAAAGTCCCCTCGGGCATGTCCTACGCCTTCCCGCGTACCAAGCATGGAATTCATATTCAAGTTGTAGCTACAGTGAACTAACAGCCTTGGTATTCATCACTATTATTCACATTTAAATCTTCTGCCACACTTATCCTCTGTTCCTCTGTCATCTCTATAATTTCTGGGTCTCTTTCTCTTCAGCCGCCCCCACGCTGTGTAAGCCTGCAGGAGGAAGTGCACTGAAAGGGCACTTCCTCCTTCTCTCAGGATTTCAGAGCAGGTGGTCTGTGAGACTGCTCTACCGCCTCTAGTCCCCATTTTCGCACGTAATGATCCCCTTCCTGCAGTCCTCTGGGTTCCTCCTGCCAGCTATAATGTCCTGCTGCAGCTTTCCGTTGTCGGGGACCTTCCCTAATTGGTCACTCGGTTTGTGCAGGACCCCGGTCCTAGTTTTTCTGTAGCGAGTAGCTCCATCTCCATCATGAGCGTCTGCCCTGTCACAGCAGAGTGATAATTCAAAGAGAGAAATGTGATTGTGTGTGTGCCTGCTGGTGTATTGCTGCTTGTTGCAACAACAGCTGTGTCGACTTCCCGTCTCTTTCTGCTTTCTTTGTGCCGTTTTTCAACAACTCAGTGGTTTCAACATCTTCAGCCTTCAATTATTTAGTGAAATTGATGAATAACTACAGATACTTTGTGTTCATGCACATGCCAGAATCTCCATAAAAGTTTCAGAAAGTCTAGGAAAGTTAAGTTTGTGAAGAGTGTGTGAAAGTTAAAGCAGTCATCACACAAACTATATTTGGAAGAAGTGGTATGCAAGAAGAGGCCAAGAGGAGCTGCTAGTTGCAGGAGTTCGTTTTTTTTTAAGCTATGGAATGTGTTTGTTCTTTTCTGAGAGTGCGGAAAGGTTTAAGCATTACATTCACCACTTAGAAAGTTTATTTCATGTCCCTTTTATGACTGGCACCTAAAATCTTTACCAAAATACAGGGAAGGTTGAACTAGACCCGAATTGAATTCCTAAAGAAAAGGATGCTCTGAACTCATCATATAAGCTGCTTAGGCCGGTTAATCATAAAAAGCTTTTTTTTCTGTGTTCATGCAAGGCTGGGCATATTGTTTCTTTTATGTTAAAAAGAGATAAAAAGACTATTTTGAGCTCCCTTTCATAAGCGTTTCACTCAGCCCATACCTTGGTCATGAAATAGTATAATTACTGTCGTCTCCAGAAAAAAAGGCGTCCTTTTCGGTAACCTCTGTCTGTGGTTATACATGTGACCATAATGGATTCTGAATTTCTGCTCACTACTCTTAAGTGAAATGGAAAACCTGAGACATTTTAGTTCACCAGATTGTTCTTCAGGGTTATTGTGTTAACTTTTTCTTGATAGCCAAGTATTAGGGACTCATTTCATAGTCTCCTTTGCGTATAGAGAAAGCACCTGCCTAATGTCACTGAGTCAGCTTTGCAGGGTTTTCAGCTCAGACTCAATTTCACCTCAAGCATAGTATTATGTTCTGTGAGTCAGATAATGTGCATTTACTTTTCACACATAAAACTTATCCATGCTAATAATCTTACACTCACCAGGTTAATTGCTGAGATCTGGGAACACGGATTTAAGCAATTAACGTGTGGCACACACGCTACAGGAAGTGTGAGCAGGTTAATGTTAATGTAAAATAGCATAGAATAATAGCATAAATAAAATAGATATTTATCTTTAACACAGATGTTAAATATTTAAGTTCTACAGATGACGTTAGACTGAAATTTTCCTTTTAATTTAATCACGTAAATTTATAAACATTATAGGACAACAGCCGGAGAACGGATTTTTAAGTTATAGTGTAACTTTTCGTGTGAGTGTGTCAGGGCTTCGGCTTCAGCGCAGGCTGTGTTTCAGAATGAAGGTGACAGGTGGGCTTTGGCACTACTCGCATCACTGAGATGGCACATAAAGAGAGAGACGGATAACCACACATGCAGGTATAGAGCAGCAGCTGTTTCTTCCTCTATATCTTTTCGCTGTCTGCCGGGCTCTTTCTCCTCTCTGCTCCCTCCATCTCCTCACAGCCTCCCCTCATTTCAGTTATCTGATGGTAACGACTGACACATCTGTGTTTTAAACCCGAGTTTGTGGAGATTACAGCGTGGCACACCTACTGTATCTAAGGATCAAGACGTCAGCTAACACAATCCTTGTTTAGATCGGGTGCTTGGAAGCTGCCATTCATGTTGCTTCTGTTCTTCTGTTAAAACTTGTATTTTGAAACATTAAATTGAGAGTTATAGATAAAGTTGTTACATAGTTGTTCTATACTTTTATATAACATACAGTGCTTAAGAAATGTATTAGACCACTATCCAGTCAAAGGGTTATACCGCATCTGCCATAAATTCAGACTTTATAATTGGTAAACATTTTTTTTTTCTTTTTGTAATGGCTAATTTACTGCTTTTTTACACTAAACTCTTTAATCAAAATTATTTTTCTAATGTTTAAGTATAATTATTGTTTTTTCCAAAGCAGATTAAAGTAGCAAAGCACTTTTTTTTTTAAATTATTTACTTGCATTCCTGAACAGAAGCGGTTTGATGTTGTGCTTGATTAATTTCTGAGAGAAGTCAAGTGTTTTCACTCAAATTTGGACAGAAGAATGTAAAATAAATAAATAATAATAAATAGATAAATAAATTGTTTGAAACTGGTGTCTTTTTTAGCAGTGGTCTCAGAATTTGATTACTGCATGTATGAAGTTTGGGTCTGCTAATGGTGAAAGAGGAAAATAATAACACAAACTAAATTTATTATTGATTTAAATTAACTATACATGCTATTAATACACAGACTAATCAATGGAGTGTACTGTACATTTAGCTATGGAATATGTAAAGCTGAAGCGTTAAATGTAATCAAAATCAAAACAGACAAACAAGAGAATAGATGCGAACTGGCTTAAATAGGGGGAAAGCATTCCCGTCTGTGTGTATAGCATCGATTGCTAGACAAGGAGGGGTGGGCAATTCATTTTCCCAAGGGGCTAAATGAGAAATTGGGATTGTTGTGGAGGGACCAATAACCTTATAAAGAGATTAAAAAAATTAATAAATAAAAATATTGAGCAGAACTGAGAACCTTAGCCTTGTGTACAAATAGCCTGAAAAGGTATTTCTGCAGTAGTCAAGAAGTATGCGCAATAGTTAGCATAACTAACATGAAACACAAATTACAGCTTTTAAAAAAAAAAAAAATTATAGATTTGCACATGTTTAAGCAGACAAGTAAAGAGTCGACTAAAGTGAACAAAGAGTAGAAATAGACCATCAGAAGATAATCATGACTGAAGAGGTGAAATTTAAGTGCCAGTTGAAATTGTAAGCTAACAGCATGCGTAGCTGAACCTTACTGTCAGCTAGATGTAATTAGAACACAGTTAAGAGTTAATAAAACGGATCAATTGAAAGTCAGAAAACATAATAAAAATATGAAAAGACAAAATTATTATGCATAGCTGGTAAACGGATTAAAATTCACTGTTAAAGCTCAGTTTGTAGTTGATAAATAGGTTCTTGGGCTTTTGGGCTGTTTTTGGTGAAACATTTAGGAACCACTGTTTTATACAGTTTGCTGGCTGGCATGAAAAACCCTTCAATCTCCACTTTCCTTCTGCTGCCTTTATAGAGCAGCACTGTGTCATGGTAATCACCCAGGGTTCATTCAAAGCCATTTTCAAGCGTACTGATTTGATACAAGTAGTTACCATAATTCTTTCAAATGGCAAAAGTAAATAGCTCGTCTCTAACTGAACAGAAGGTGAATTGAACTGAATAGCAGGGACAGGATGTGTGGGTCTCGTCACTCATCATAAGCTCTACACTTTCCACAGGGATGATGAGCATGCCCTGATCCTGCAGTACTGCCAAACACTGGGGGGGGAGGCCTCTCCTTGCAGCCAGCCTCAGAGTCCTGCCCAAATCTTACAGGCTGTGGAGAAGGAAGAGCGCGGCGAATTGGAGAAAATCATAGCACGTCTGGAGGAGGAGCAGAGGTAGGAGACAAACATCAAAACTGGCTAATCTTATTAAAATTGATAATCACGTCTTTGCTGATAGTGATTACAAGCTATTGATTAAGTTTATGAAAAGTGACATTCTCAAAATGCATAAAAATGGGGTTTATCTGTTTGCCTTTGTTACGCTAAGTGTTTATTGACAGCTTCTTCTTTCAAGTACACGTGTACGCTCGAGTCACACTACAGCACACAGACACTTACCGTACCACCAGTGCATCTCTCCCGCCAGCTCCTTCCCCGTTTTGATTTGTAAATGGAGTTGGTATAGACACAGAGTGACTGTGCAATCTGTTGTTGTCGAGATGCTTTTTCCAGCATCTTGACTGGAGTGATTTAACACTGATTACACACACACATACACAGGCAGAGGGGAGCGGGTGAGAGCTTTACAGCCGGTCTCATAAATGCCAACTTAAGTAAAGTACTGCAGCTTATAGTTCTGCACTGAGAGGGTGAGGAGGAAGTGAGGCGAGAGATTTGGTAGGGGGCGTTATGTTTGGTTATCCACTGTGGATAGGATTTCACACAGAATGAAGAGGTAAACACGAGTGTGGTGTTTTGTGTGGTGTCCCGCTGTGGAGGTTCAGAACTGGCTTTTTGAATGTTTTAAGAATATTAAAACATTATATATTTACACGGGAAACACCAGGCAGAAGAACATATTCCCGTTATTTGTCCAATTTCCCAGCTGTTCAGCTGCCACAGCTTCTGCGTCAATTTCACATTCATCCATGTGTATGGACACATTTCTTGTTTCTTCACTTATTTGTTCTCAATTTTTCTTCAGGACACTGCAGAGGGAGTATGAGCAACTTAAGGAGCAACATGGACAGCGAGGCACGCCTACAGGAAGCCCCTGGGAGACGGAGGGCCCCTCGGCCCACCCCGATGAGGCAGATCTTTTAGCTGAAGCCAGGCTGCTACGACAACACAAAGGCCGGCTGGAGACCCGCATGCACATCTTGGAGGAACACAACAAACAGCTGGAATCTCAGCTTCATCGCCTCCGACAGCTACTGCACCAGGTGACGTATCATGTACACATTTTATCCCCGACTTGGGGTTATGTTTTGTTCCCGTTACCGACTGTAGTTTTGGTGCTTTGCAGACAGAAAACATGCAGTTTCTCTGAAAATAATTTAAAACCTGAAGTAACATTGTTATTGTTAATACAGCAAGTTCATACAGCACATGATTACTGTCTTATGGCTAGTAGGACCAATTTGCAGCAGAGCAGAGGAATTATGGTTTTCTCCTTTGAGTACAGCACATACACAACTGCGATATAAAGTTTATTTTCCACATTAGCTTCCTTTCCGTTCAGTTCATTAGGCTTGTTGTTGAGGAGCAGCAGGGCAGTAATCACGGTTCACAGACTCACTCACGCACACCAGCTGGCAGGGCTGTTTCAGACGGCTCAGGAAAAAAATAATTTAAGCAGACGTAAAAGTAAAATGCTGATACAGAAAGCTTCCAGTAAATTAAAGGGATTCGTTCAAAGTCGAGCTCCATCATGAGCTTGCAGTTATTAATCCCGAAATCCACATGATAACCCACTTTTATCACAATTTTTAAAAAATTGCTCATCATCATTCAGATTAGATCCTAATCACATCATTTCCATTCCACCCAGCATCCATCTCCGATCTCCGTATTAATAACTTCCAGATTTGTTTATACCCGGCCTAATTGCTCACTGAGGTTGGATTGTTTGTGCCAAGTGAGAAATTCACAAGCCTCAAGTCAAACAAGCAGCAATCCTGACAAAGCAAACTGAGGGGAGGGGGGGGCAGGTATTGGCTCTCTGGAAGCTGAGAAGCTGTGAGCATGGGCAATAACTCACAACAACAGGCGGTAGCTGACGTGACTCAGCAGATATTTAATGGCAGATGATTAACATTTGGACAGAAACAGTTTTAGTATTGCACTCTCACTAAATTTAAATTTGTCCTTCAGCAGAAGTACAGTAGATAAAATAAAATATAAAATAGCTGTTAGGACACTGATTTCTACTTTCTCTTAGAATGCAGTTAATGATACAAGGTTGCCAGATACTGGTAGTGTTATTAGGACATACAGACACTATAACCCACATTCGCTCATTGATTCGATTTGTCAATTTTAACTCTACAAGCATCATTTTACCACCAGATTGTAGGAAATGTTTTTTTTTTTTTTAATCTGTAGTATTTAAGTGAAAGGAGTGATATCTGGGTGGCCCGTTATAATTTGATCAAGGAAAAACTAGAAATAAGCACCATTTTTATGTAGCTTCCATGACCATGTTTTTAAAAGTAAAATCACAAAAACAAAATGCAGATCTGTTAGTGAACTTTTTGGGGCGCTCGTGCTTTTTAAAGCTGGTGAATATGAGCCGCGGTTTGCAGGATGAAAGCAATTTTTTTTTTGAGAGGAGCGCCAAGCCCATTTCAGGAATGCCATTGCCATGGTAACTAACAGCTTATCTGATACAGGTGGATGCAGTTGACAGTTTATGACTTATGATGAATTTGAAATTCTGAATCTCTGATTGGTGGATTTCTTCTCACTTTCTTGACATCAAGTGTGGGAAACAAGATGTATATGTAGGTTTTTTTTCCAGTCAGTCATCTAAAACAAGCTAACGTCATACTGCAGTTTGAAGGCAGTTTGAAGTATTTTGGCTGTCATTCACAATTTAAAGCTGCCCCTCTCATCGTCCGTCTCACACACAATGTTAGATAACAGTCCTACACCCTGACAGTGGCAGTGACCTGCACAGGTTTGTCAGATTTTCTAAATAAAAGTCCTTAGTTTCTAAATGGAAGACCAGTATGCTTTAAATTCAGTGTGTTTTCTTAATAAATAAAAGGTTAAATGTGTTATTATTAATCTGTCAATGAGAAGAAAAGCATCAGAATAGTTGCAGGAATTGAACAGGATTCTTTAAAAATTTCATTATGGCTTCAGTTATTTATCGGATGTTATTAAGGTGCTTTAATGCTGTGAAATTTTCAAAAATAAAAGCTCCCAATTTATATTTATAATCTGAAGAGAATGCTTAAAAAATTCATAATTAAAAAAATGCATCAGTTATAGTTTGCCAGTATCCTTAAGGTGCCACATTTCCAAAATAAAAGCCTCACATTTAGTGTTTTTCCCCCTAACTTTTAATGATACAGGTATCAAAAGCAATCTCCCTTCAGCTTCATTAGCTCACCAAATCACTTCAAATCTTTTAGCAACAAGCCACAGAGCAACCAGCAGCAGCATCACTTGCACTGCAGTGTTTTCAGTGTTTTTTCTTTAAGTATTATTGTAGGGTCTTTAACTTACAATTCAAAGCACCTTGTGGAGACTTTTTTTGTAATTTGCCACTGCATTAAATAAAACAGAATTGGGGAAAAAAATTAAATTGAAGTTTAACTGAATATTTTATGACTTCCCATGGTGTCTAATTAATGATGGCAAACCGAAAGTCATTTGGCAATTCTCATCCCTATACTACACACAGAACTAAAGAAGTAAAGCGAATCAAGGACTGTGTCGCTCATGTTTATTTTGAATGCTAAAACGTTTGCTATAACTGTCAGTTATAGCGATGAGGAAGTAAAATCTCAAAGTAGAAATGCTTGAAAAACCTGGGCTGAAAGGCGATTCTTAATTTGGTTTATACAGCAGACTGTCAGGTTGCAATGTGCTGTAGTGTTGTATACTGTCTAAGCTACTGCATTTCTACCTCCGCTGAGTTAGCCTTGTTTAGACTTTCCATCAATGCTGCCGCATGCTGCAGTGGATTTATTCTGACGCTGATTGCAACAGACAGAAAATCCAAACATAAACGGCGCACACAGCTACCTGCACACATGGAAACGTCTAAACACTTAAGTAAGAACTACAGTTCTCAGAGAGTCCCCGGAGACCTGACGATGTGTCAACACGTCTTTCCATCAAGTGCTGTGTTACTGCCAAGCTTCAGGGTAATAAACCCAGCCTGCCTGATGGCACGCATTAAATTCACACTCCCGAAGGGTGACCAAAACCCTGACCTGAGCTATTCTAAGATGAGCCTCGAGACAGTTGGTTGTGCTCCAGAGACGTTTCCAACATGTTAGCCTTCGCTAGTGCTAGGGGCACGAGGAGATGAAGGAGGAGAGGAAGAAGGAGGGTATATGAGAGAGGGGAGGGAGCATTGATTCACTTTCTTGAACTTGAAAAGCCAAAGGGAATGGGAGATTGTGCCGTGAATGTCACTGGACATGAAGTGTTCACTTCTGAGCATCTGAGAAATTGGTTTTTCAACAGACTTTTGACATATTCTGCAGTGTGTCTGTGTGTGTGTGTGTAATATATTAATTTATTTGTGAATCTTTAGCTCTTGAGAACACAGCACACTGGAGGGCAAATAATTATTTGTTATATCAAGATGAGGCTAGAGGTTACAGAGTGGCAAGAAGCAGAGAAAAATCCTAAATATGAGCACTGTTGATTAGATTTAAGTATGTACTATCATCTGTTTTAACCATTTTCTACTTCAGTTATATTTAAGAGCATGTGCACATATTTTTACCTTTCTACTCACTGAAGACCATCAGGGTAAAGCATTTGAGCTAAAACAAAAAAAAAAACTGGGGTAATTTTGATTGAGGGCTTGAAATGTGATTGATACTGTAGTGTGTTAAACTCAGTTTTGGCTTGTTTGGGGAAATTGTACACATGACAAGAGCCTCGTTGTGCTGCCCTTTGGTTGTTTCTTGTCTCCGCCTGCTGCTGTGAAGCAGGGCTAATTTTGAAGTTGTCAAGCAGACGCCAAGTGGAATAATTGTGTTATAATGACTAAATGTTCTTTTGTTTTGTTTTGTTTTCATGTCTGTCTCTCCATCAGCCCGATGTGGACTCGAGGGTAAATGGATTGTCCTCCCCCATCGTGCAAGATCGAGGGCCACTTACTGAAAACTCAGGTTAGACACTCAAGCTGAAAAAGGCTTAATGTACTGTTGTTTATTTAAATAGGAAGATATCAGTGCATTGCTCACAACAGAGAAAAAATATTCGCTTTTCTGCAAATGTAAACTGTTCTTCGCTGTGGTGCAGTATTAAAGTGTGAGTGCGTGTGGTAACTGAAAATCAACCTCTCTGTGCTTTGCGTGCATGTGTGTTCAGATGAGCTGTTGGACTCCCATAACAGCAGCTCTGACCTGGCAGATGTAATGGAGCAGATTAACAACTCCTTCCCTGCATGCAGTCGTAAGTTTCCCAATCCTCCTCCTCGAATTTCCCACCGTGTCTTCCCAGCCTCCTGCAGCAGATTTTTTTTTTTTTTGTCTCACCATAAGGTCGAAGGTCAGCAGAGGAAAAAGTACAGTTTGCTTAACCGGAGAAGCCCTTCACAGAAAAACTGATGTAGCATGTGTAAGATACAGTGCTGTGATCATTTCTTACTTTTTTACATATTTGTCACACTTAAATGTTTCAGATCGTCAAAAAATGTTTAATATTAGACACAGATAACCCGAGTAATTGCAAAATACAGTTATTCAATGACTATTTCATTTATGAAGAGAAAGGAGCTACCTGCACCTACCTGGCCCTGTGTGAGAAAGTAATTAATCTCCTCCTCGTTAAACGATGAATTAACTGTGATTAACCACATTTTTTGGAATGCTGAGCTCATTTTCACTACCCACACTCAGGCATGATTACTGCCAGACTGGCTGAATCAAGAAATCATCTAAACAGAAGCTGTCTGAGGTAGGCTAAAAGATCTCAGAAAGCAGCGTGCCACGATCTAAAGAAGCAGCTGAGAAACAAAGTCATTGACATCTATCAGCCTGGAAAGGGTTAGAAAGCCATTTGTTAAGCTTCGGGACTCCTGTGAACCATGGTGAGAGCCATTAGTTGCACATGGAGAAAACTTGGAGCAGCTGTGAACCTTCTCAGGAGTAACCGGCCTACCAAAATTATCCCAAGAGCGCAGCGACGACTCATCCAGGAGGTCACAAAATAACTCAGAACAACATCATCTGCAGGCTTCACCTGCCTCAGTTAAGGTCAGAGTTCATGATTGAACAACAAAAAAGAGACTGGCAAAAATGGTGTCAATGAGAGAGTTCCAAGGAGAAAAGAACACACAGACTGGTCTCACATTTGCTAAAAAAAACCAACGCTTTTGGGAAAAAATATTCTGTGTACTGACGAGACAAACGTTACATCTGGCACAAAACTAACACAGCATTTTAGAAAAGAACATCATAGCCAAAGTCAAACATGGTGGTGGTAGTGTGATGGTCTCGGGCTGTTTTGCTGTAATTGGAGGAAGCATGAACTTTGCTTTCTACCAGAAAATCCTGAATCCTGACCATCAATCAGCTCATGTCCTGAACGTCAAGCACACTTTGGATGTAAACACTGGGTTATCTGGACTTAAATCTGATTGATATGCTTTGGCATGACCTTGAGCAGGCTGTTCATGCTGGAAAATCCTCCACTGTGGCTGAATTGAGACAATTCTGCAAAGAAGAGTGAGCCACAATTCCTCCACATTGATGTGGAAAGCTCATTTCTAGTTATCACAAACTGCTCGATTGCAGGTCTTGAAGCCAAGGGTGCTACATTAGTTTATTAGCAATCGCTTTTTCACTTAGGACCAGGTACTCTAGGTTTGGACAGCTTTGTCACTTACTTAAAAGAAATGTAAAAACTGCAGTTTGTATTAACTCGGGTTATCTTTGTCTAATATTTAAATTTGTTTGATCTGAAATATGTGTTTGCGACTGAGATAAATTTGCCAAAACAGACTGTTGAATTGCTGGGACAGGAGAATATTTGGCAGTTTAGCTTCAATCACGTCTGGAACAACGAAGAGTTTTTAAAAATAGTTGCTATTTACAGTAATTGTCTGTCATCTTACTTATTAAATACCACCTTTTACATTTCAGCTACACAAATGGTTTTGTAACATTCCCCTCTTTTATCATACTATTTTACATATTATTGTTAAAAACAGCATTGAATGTTTATAAGCAGTATTTAACTTGAACTCAAAGTAGATCCGTTAGGTTCATGGAATAACTGAAATTACATATGCATGGCATGAAAGTCAATGATTCCCAGTATGTTCACAGCACAACACTGACTTTAGACATCTCTGAGGTATTTTTTCTGCTAAAAAGGTGCACGCTTGAGCCTGTGGAGAAACGGTGGTACTTTTCTGATATAATCATCATAATCTACAATATCAACCAAACTCATCACCCCCCCTTCCGATTTATTTTTTTTAACCACCTCTCAGTGCTCTTATCGATCCTCGTGTCTTCTTCCTCTTTCAGCCCCTCGCACACTCCTGCTCTGTATCCTTCCTTTTTATTTCCTCGTCTCTCACGCTGCCACTCGGCTTTGTGCCTGTTTCCCGTGTCTTTGTGTGCACAGCAAAGTGTCAAGTATTGTAATCCTGAACTCAGATGGTCTCGTCCTGCACGGCGCTGAAATTTTCTGTTTTCGGATGGTTTGGTCAGTGCGGTCCAGGTTCCTCTGCACCCATTTGTGACTTTGTGCTTTCGATTCTGATGTCTGCTCAGATGCACAGAGTTTAAATACAGGCCTAATTTTTTCATCCATCATCATTTAAATTTGGTATTTGATCAAATTGGGAAGAAAACGTTATAGCTCATTACTCCTAATAGCTGAATCTGAAACAATATTCACCTTTGGGAACGTTAATCAAATAGCAAAATAAATTAGAACGCTAAAATATCGAGCTCGGTGATTTTTAAATTGTATTCCATTATTGGAGAGTCGAAACTCCTGCGAGGGCTTTAGTTATAAATCCATTGTAATCTGGCACACGTTCCAGCGTTATTAGAATTTGGTTACTGCATAGCTCGGAGGCACCGGGACTCAGCCGCTCAGTGTGCGCACAAGTACGTGGGAGGTACCCAGAGGCTGACAATTTTGTGTAGACTCATAAATGCTGAAATGAACTGGGGAGTTCAAGTGTTAAACTGCTCTAATTTTTCTTTGTTTTGCCTCCTGCAGCCTCAAGCCTCTCCTCGAGACCACAGGTAAGACGTTCTCCCATAAATTTAAAGACGCAACAGGGGATGTTAATTTGTCTTTTAGCAGTGGGTTGTTTTTTTGTTCTTACGCCGTATTGTTTGTATTGAGGGATTGGTATTTTGGTAATTGGCAAAGGTGAGAGAAGTTGGAATAGAGCACGTTTTAGAGGTAATTACAGCTGCTGCCACAAAAGCAGTCCCCTCCACGAAGCCTTCACCTGCCTCAACCCTCCACATTCTGTGAGAAAGCGGCTGCTAATGGATCCCAGGGGAGTGCCATTAACGGCTCCTCTCTTTCTCTCAGTCTGAGGCCAAGGTGCATTTTGGGACAGAGGTATTGTGAAAGCTGTTGCCGCTGACCTCTTCCCACTGTAATTATTTACCCCGCTCCGGTGTCCCTTGGTTCTGCTTCACACCTCTTTTCCCCTCAGGGTCTTTTTAAGCTGCTCAGCTTGTCTCCCTGCACAATAAGCAGTACTTTTACATGCCAGTTAAACTGCCTATTTTCTGAGAGTCAGACATTTCTACTTTTCTCTCTGTTGACCAGAACACTACAGCCCGTCCTTTCAAGCAGTTTGCAACTCAGAATTTACATTGCTGTTAAAAACTTTGTCCTCTTCCTGATTTCTTGGTTTGCTTGTTTTTTTGTTTATTTGATAAACATACATGTTTGAGATCGAAGATATTAGACAAAGATGCCCAGAGTAAATACAAAATGCAGTTTGTTATCCAAACCTACCTGGTAATTCCCCCCTATGTCTAATAACTGGTTGTGCCACCTTTGGCAGCAAGAACGACTGGCTATGAGTATTTCACATCCCTGTGCAGGAATTTTTGTCCAATTGTTTTAATTCAGCCACACTGGAGGGTTTTCATGCATGAATGACCTGATTAAGGTCGTGTCAAAAAGTCTCATTTGGTGCAGACGTTGACTAGGTCAATCCAAAACCTTCATTTTGTTTGTTTTTTTTTGTATTTTTTGAGTCATTCAGAGCTGGACTTGCTGGTGTGTTTCGGATCATTGCCCTGCTGCAAATGCTCTTGAGCTTCAGGGCATGAACTAGTGACAGAGTAATTTCCTTTAGGATCTTCTGGTGAAAGGTAGAATTGTTGTCAGGATGTTGGTGCAATAATCATTTTATAAAAATGCCGTGTTAGATTTACTCCACATGTAATTCATGTAATTCAAACCTTTCAAAGAGTTCAGCTTTTGTCTCCTCAGAATATCTTCCCCAAAGTCTTGGGGATCATCTTTAGAAAGAAAGAAAGAAAGTGTACTTTATTGTCTTAGACGAGCCTTTGTGTTGGATCCACGAATGTCATTTTTGCCCAGTCGTTTTCTTGTTTAATCATGAACTCTGACCTTAACTGAGTCAGGTGAAGCCTGCAGTTCTTCAGATGTTGTTCTGGGTTCTTTTGTGACCTCCTGAATGAGTCTTTGATGCTCTCTCGCTTTATTTGTGGTAGGCCGGTTTACCATGTTCTCACACTGGTTCATTGGAGGCCCAAAGCTTTAGAAATGGCTTTGTAATGCTTTCCAGACTGATAGATATTAATGACTGTTTCTCCGCCCTTTCTTTCGATCGTGACATGATGTGTTGCTTCCTGAGATCAGACAGTAATCAGGCCTGAGTGTGGGTACTGAAACTGAACTCAGCTTTCCACAGTTAATTTATCATTTAGCAATAGGTTTTTCACACATAACCAGGCAGGTGTAGCTTCCCCCCCCTTAATAAATGAAATTATCACCTAAAAACTGAATTTTGTATTTACTCGGGTTATCTTAGTCTAATATTAGAATTTGATCGACCTGAAACATAATGTAAAAAAACCTAAGAAATCAGGAAGACTGCAAATACTTTTTGACAGCACTGTGAGTTTATGACTTGTATTCATTATCTACATAAGCACTTTGACTACAAACACTATGTGAACCACAGGTCTCCTCATTCTTCTGTTCTCCTGCAGGTTCCATGTTAATGATGTGTTTATTTACCACCTGCTTTGGAGTACGTTCCTCTGTACAATAATGCAACCTCATCTGACTCATCTGCAGCAGTGTTACACAACACATGCATTACCACATCAATTGAATATTAAATCTAATGAGTTCATTTCCCAAACATCTTCCACTCCTGGCTTTTTATAGTCCTCGGCGGACAGCGCTCCATGCACTCTCCTTTAACTTCAGCGCAAAGCTTTAGTTTGAGTGCCTAATTTCATTTCTGAGGAGAGCTCTGATTTGTAAAATCTTCCCAGATTCATCCATGCCCACCTCCCACTTTCCCCCCTCTGCGCTCCTAATGGACTCTAACTGGCTTGAGGGACTGCAGTCCATTTGCCAGCTCTCAAACCCGATTACTTTGTTTGAACTTCTGACGTTTCCACACGGTGATGTCTTGATGAAGAGAAATGAGGCGGGTTCACCTGCAGCACTCGGGACTAACCAAAGAGACTCATAAATCCGAGCTTTTCTGTGGCTGTATGTGAACTGGCACTGTCGTGTTTCAAGATTCTTGGTTTTTGTCGTCTGATCCAAAGCGTTTTCTCTCTGTGTGTTTTCAGATGATGTGAGGACTGACTGGAGGATGGAGAGACCATTCCCACACAAACAAAATCCCCTGCCCCTAAATCCCAAAGACGCACAGGAGCAGACAGCTTAACTACTTTTACCACCTTGTCTTGTACTATGCAAACTGTATATTTTATGAACTGTAGATTGTACCGAATTGAACATTTGTCAGTGATTTATTTAGGTATGCAGATGAGTATATGGACACGGGGCTTTGTATAGATTTTTTTGTTTTGTTTTTCAGAGGGTGGTTGGGATTTTGTTTGAATTCTGTTGACTTAACTGGGAATCAAACTGTTCCATTTTTATTTGTCATTCCACTGCTTTGTACCATCGAGCCCCGAATAGCCCCAGACTTTTGTTAAATGCTTGGGGAGCGCACACACTGCTCCCGGTGGCTGAAAGGATCATTTCCAAAATGTAAACTATCACCTCTCGGATCACCTGGTTTGTTTTCCTATCTATCTCGTAGCATGCTTGATGTCAAGTTCCCCTTTAAAAAGCATCGATATGCCGGCAGACTTTGTCTCAGCTGCGATTTTGTTAAAGTAAACTTTTACCCCTTCTGTGCCTACAAAGTTTGTCGTTCCACACGTGGAAGACGGAGGTGAGAGTCGATGTATTATTGTGGGATTGTGTAAAAATGGTTTTGGAAGTTTAAATCTAAAGATTTAAATCTAAAGTTGTTTTGAATCTGGGTTTATGAAAGGCCCGCCGTTATCATGTAGAATAGGTTTGGTTTGTTTTTTTAAAAGAGATATATGTTCAGAAATCAGAGGAAAGCCATGATTGCCTTGCTACCTCAGACTCATAGACACAGTTTTGTTTTTGTGGTTCGTAAACTCGTCAAACAGTTGTGTGTTCATTTACAACCATGAGCAACCTGGTATAGATTTCTAAGCTTTAGCTCACTGTATTGGTGTACACTGCAATGAGGAGTTACCAAGTTTAAAAAAAGGAAAAAAAACAAGTTACTATTACTGTACCACGATGGGTCTGTGGCCTGCTGAAGCTAGCCTCCCGTTATGATGAGTAGTATTTTATCTGTTGCTGGGTTGTTTTGGGGGGTTTTTTCCACTGGCCTTCTAGCACTGGTCCCTCACTGCGTCGTGTTGTTGTGCTATATGCTACCCTGTAAAACTTGTGAGATTGAACAACACTACTATAACCTCTGACTGTAAACTGATGGTGATGATGATTTTAATGATCATGATGAACCGTACCATGGCAGAACTGTGTCGCTTCTCCTGAGGTATGTAAAATAGATGGACCACACTACATGTAATATGGCTACGTTGTTTTATTCAAAATAAAATTTTTATAACAAGTACACGTCCCCCATGTGCTTTCGTTATTACCTCCACCACAGGAGGTTATGTTTTTGGCAACGTCTGCGTTTAAAGTTGAAAATGATGTCGTGTTGTCGAAGTTTGTGAATGCGTTAACCCGAGAACAAAGCGATGTAGGAGTTTTAAATTTACACCATAGGTATATCTACTAAAAATCTTGGGCTAGTTGGAGTCGACCTCAAAGTCGAGGTCAGAGGTCAAGCTTTCTGAAAGTCTTGTGAATGCGATAATTCGAGATGGAAGTCACCTATGATTTTGAAACTGAAACCATCGGTGTATCTACTGGAAGGCCGAGTGGCGCCACTAGCCACTGCCAGCTTGAAAAATTAGAAATGAATTCTGATAAGACTTTGTAGAGCTGTAAAGTCGGGTCGTGCTAACAAGTCGTTAAAATTTGGCTTATATCCAGTAATGTTTTCAAGGTCCACTTGATTATCCTTTAAGTCCTGTAAGTTGCGAGATGGGGCCTCCATGGATCACACTTGTTTTCCCAGCACATCCCACAGATTAAGATGCTCCTTTCTATCAGATCCAAGGTTAACTTTTTGAGCAATTTGACCTACAGTAGCTCATCTGTTGTCCACCAGCCCGTTCTCACTCCCGAGGTGTAACATCCCGACGATTTGTCACGTCCCCCGGCGTTCCTGAGGAGTGCAAAAGGTGACCTTCTGTGTTCTTATGCTACGCGCCAGGTTATGGGTGAAATCCAGTAAAATGACGTTCTAGCCATGTATTCCAGCCCTAAACCTAACCTTATCCCCTAACGATAACCTTAACCAGCACTTTAATAATGTTAAATATTGTTTTCCAAAGCGATTTAAGTCAAATGAACAAACATGTAGATTGATTCCAAACAATTCTCACGTCTCCTCGTTTTTCTTTTCTCGTCATTTAGGGACGTGTTTGGTGCCCTGAAGTGTAATATGTTTACCATTTGTCACCTAGCATGAAATATTACGCTTTGGTAGTGCGAATGTGTTTTGCCCACACAAGCCAGTCTTAACTCCCCATGTGCATCAGTGAGCCTTGGCTCCCCATGACCCTGTCACTGGTTACTTCCTTGGACCACTTTTGATAGATGCTCACCACTGCAGAGCAAGGACATCCCACAAGAACTACAGCTTTGGACATGCTCTGACCTAGTCGCGTAGCCGTGACAATTTAACACTTGTCAAACTCACTCAAATCCCATTTTTCCTGCTTCTAACGCGTCAATTTTACAGACAAAATGTTCACTTGCTTCCTTATACATCGCACCCACTAACAGGTGCCGGATGAAGGATGAAGAGATAATCATTGTAATTCACTCACCTGATCAGTGTATAGAAAGTACCATATAAAAATTTAAAGTATCATGTCACATGTGACCTCTGACCTCTCCTTCAAGGTCAATAGATTGATCTGAAGGTCATAGTGATAAACAGCTCTACATAGCTTCATTAATACTGTTTCTTACTGCCATTGTTTGTACTGACAAACACATATGTTGATATGTTATGGGGATTGTAAAGGTTACGTTACTTTGGACCTCCATCTCTTCTTCAAGATCAAATGAGGTCAAACTTAAGGCTTAAGTCAAGTTTATTAAAATGAGTTTCAGCCGGGCAAATAACAAAAGCCTGCACTTTGCACTGCTCGTTACTCTTCTATTAAAAGTGAGAGAGCGAGCTGCCTTGGCGCATGTTTGTGCACTTGAAGGTTGTTTAACGCTCTAAATTTTATTAATGTAATGCAGATTAATAACTCTACAGACTCAATCTCTAATCAGATTCAAAGCACACCTGTTTTAAGGACTATAGGGCTTATTACAGCCAACTCCCTCAGCTGTCATCCAGCCACAGGAGTCATTATTTATCAAAGGAATTGATCACGCAGTGAGAGGTTGTATCATTATTGCATGTTTGCAGTGAGCATGCTGAGCTGTAGCTGAGAACTCAAAATGAATAATGAAGTGCAATTAGCTTTTTCATAATTTACTTAAACCCTTCAGATGGTTTTTTTTCTTCTTCTTCACTGGAGCAGCATTAGTGGTGCTGCACGCATTAATTATTTCACTTTTCTCAGCGATTGCACGATGTTTTGACTAAAGACATCTACCTTCATCTTGCTTGGCTGTTCCTTGATGGTGGCTATGAATGAAAATCTGACGGGACGTGTGATGTCACGGTGATGGAAAATCAGCTCATTTTATCAACCTGTCCGACTAAATTGTCTCCCAGCAGGAGACCGTCAGCACTCTATTAGACCGTGCCAAACCTAAATTGCTTGTTTTTCAGTTTAACTGCTCCTTCCTAAACTTGCAGCACTTCCTGTCATTCTTGCCTCATCGCATCAAACCTGTATAATCTTGTGCTCTCCAGGAGAAAAATTAACTACAGGCACACCAATCTCTGATCACTTTATGCACCTTTTCCTCTTTCTTGTTTTTTTAAGTTGTAACACCTGTACAGATTCAACAAACCAGGCAAGGAAAGGAAAGTAGTTGATTTCCCCCACCGTGATTTCTTAATGGCGTTCCCCATCATTCAAGGTCCAGCAATTCCATACTTAATAATGCAAGAGTAGCCAAATGGTGGTGCACTCTAATTGGATCTGAGGCTACTACATATTCTGGCTCTGCTCACATCCTTCAGCACCCCTGAGGTGCTTTAATTAGTCTACCACTCCCATATCTGTAATATGCTGCAAGAGTCGGCCCATATATGCGGAGGCAAAGGACGTTTTGAGCTGTAAAGTACTAGAGTGAGGGAGATGTGCTAATGTGATTTACTATATCCTATAATGAAATGCTACTGTTGTTGTTAATATTAATCTTACAAGTGAAATTTGATTTTGACTTCTGATGGCCTCATATAAAACTCAGTTGAACTAAGATTGCAGGAATTATTAGAAATCTTATACACATTTTAATCCTGTCTGGTTGGAGCCGAGCTCTCGGTGCATCAGGCTGTCAAATTCGAGTGAGGTGCAGTGTTTTTGCTAGACTGAGCAGAAACGTCAGTTTGTCATTACGTGATATCAATTTAAGTAAAGTTCAGGCTAGATCTGGGAAAGAAAATGAATAATTCAGTCTAGACTGGAACTCCCTATAACAGCGTCCTGTGGTTGTAATCTTTATTTCCCAAAGGACCCTGTTGAATAGATGGTGGTGAAGCTGCTTTACTGTGAGGTTTGGCCATAGGGTGCAGTGAGATGTGCTGAAATGACAATATATTTACAGACTAGATGTTTAACTGTCCCTTCCACTCACTCCTGTGAGTTTACTCCTTAAGTGGTATAGCTGGAGCTCCCACACCACTCCATGATATCAAACTTGTATTAAAACCAGTCATTTATTTGTGAATAGAATTTAAACCCTGAACCGTGTAAAACACAGGTGTCAGACTCAGTTTGCCTTGTGGTCCAGATAGATCCCACTCTGATATTAAGTGGGCCAGACAAGTGGAGCCCCTCTTTCTTTCGGTATAAGAAAAAGTTGATTTGATCAAATTTAATCCTAATCTATGAGAAAGAGTTCAATTTCAACATTAACAGATTTTTTTCTACATGACAAAGAAATTCTACTGTAGTAAATGGAAGAGGGTCGACTCTTTGGGCTTAAATCGCAAGAAATAAACATGTAAACCTACAGAAAGCATACTAGTAGCTGTAGCTCATTGACTGTCCTGTAATTATAAAACTGAGTTTTTCTTAATTCACAGAAATTCCTAAAGTAGAGTGTGAAAAAACTAAAACTCTCCTGTCATTAACTTAAAAAATATATATATACATATACATATATATATTACTTGATCTTACCTATCTCCACTAACCTCATGTCTTTGGACTGTTGGATGCCGGAGTACCCAGTAAACTAATCTTAATTAAACAAATTAGTTTAACCCTATCATGCATGAATTATTGACAACCTCAATCAGGATTTTTTTTCTTAACTATTTTTATTCATCTCAGGCATGAAAAGATGAATAAAAATACTTAAGAAAACAATAACACTAATTACAATGAAACACGTCATACATCTATAGTAACATTAAACCACCAGTGGGTGGCAGGGTATGGAGTGACAGATGTGCAAGTGTACCATCAACACTGACACAATTACAAGAAAGCAGCCTTTGAATAGCTTTCTACTGTAGTGACCGCTATGCGTGAAAGGGTTAAATGTAATTTAAATTTAATATTAAAAATACACAAGTATTATTATTATTATTATTATAATTATTACTGAAGTTTTGAGTCTGTGCTGCCAAACATTAATAACACTTAATGCCATATCCAGCACTTATTTACTGCTCTATACTGTAGTGGTTAACACTTTCACCTACCAAGCCAAAGACCCGTCGTTTGATCCCGGGAGGAGATGCAAAATGTTACTAGTGTAAAAAATGATGCCTGCTGGGGTTTGCAAACAATCCTGAAAAATCTCAAGTACAAACATTATAGTCAGACATTTATTTATGTACTTTAACAAGTACAACACCATGAGGTTGCAGCCCTTCAAATTTCATACACACATGACATTTTGGCATACATGCACTGCTAATTTGGACACCATAGTTGTGTAATACCACTACTTTTTGCATCCCCCCGATCTGCTTTGTGTGAACGAACTGAACCTATTTGATGGATTTGTTGAACTCTCAAGCACTCTGTTTGCTCATTTTGCTCAGAGCTTTACTGAAAAGCGGTCTGTGTGAAGAAGGCAAGTGCCTGCAGGTTCATTTAATTTCATTCAAATACAGCCGAGCAGTTTGAAAGACAGCACTTTCTTTCATCTCCGAAAACTTCAAACAACACTGATTTTGCTGCGAGGTGTTGAAGATGGGGTCAAATACGTACTGATGCAAAGGGAAGTAACCGAGCAATTTACCTCACTGAAGAACGGGGCCCTCATAAATGTCACACTTTCCTCTGTTTCTTTGTTGGTTCATGGAGAGTTTCCCCTGTCCTGTGCATACGAGCCTCTCACAGGGTCCTAGGTAGTGTCTAATCTAGTTAATTTTCTTGTCCCCTAGTCCATTTTCTCCTCTAAGCAACACCATCTGTGATCTGCGAATTCTCTTTGCTGTGGGCAAAAACAGACCACGGCGCCTCCAGGCTTTGGCCGTATGGCCTCAGCAGTCCCCTAACTAGCCAGCTCATTTTTTAGGATGCTGGTGCCGCTGATGATGCTGGATGTTTATTTTTATTTATTTTTTTCCTCCCCTGCACATTTTTCATTCATAAAGCAATGCTGGCTTGCAGATCAGTTCGACAGCTGTCCTCTTTGATCAGATGCTTGGCAGGCAGCGGCATAGCTGGTATGGGTGTCTTGGTGGGTATAGCTGCCCCTGGCACAAGGCAAGGACAGGGAACAGATGTTGAGGGGGAGGCAGGACCTGTGTGGGGTGTAGGATACAAGCTAGACCTCAGACAGATGAAGTTAGAGAGAGTGGGGAATGGATGAGCACGAGGCAGGCAAACTAGATGGGAGACTCAAAAACGGATTAAAGAGGAGAGCTGCTGTAATTTCTGTTTTCATTATCGGTATCATGTCAGCAGTGGAATCTCTTTTATGCTGACACAGTTGCCCTGCATGTAAAAGCTCCATCACACACAAACTTGAGTTAAACTTGTATCCTAATGATCCTCCTGGCTTTAACAGTTCCTTCGCAGTACTTATCTGCTGAAGTTTATTGTCCTCGGTGCACTTCAGACCCACAGAATATGCTGAGCGCACATGGTGAGTTAGCATTAGCTGCATATTATCTCTCTGTCTGACAATTAATTTTAAGTGGCTAACTGCAGCAGACCCTCTGGCAGGGCGTCGACCTAGACTTTTCATTTTGGATGCTTTTGGGAATATTCTGGGCATTTGTCCCATGTCAGCATTTTTACATGTTGGCAAAAAGAAATAGAGAGCCTGATATATCAAGCATGCTTTCTTATAGCACTTGTCTGTTTTTTAAGGAGTCAGCATAACATGTCACCCTCTCCTGCTCTTGTCTTTTGTTGAAAATTTTCCCCTTACATTAATTTTCACTCATTTCTCTTTGCTTTCACCTCTTCTTGAGAACAATGTCATCCAGCGCTATTAGCCGCCTGTCTCCATGGTGCTCGTGTTTCAAGGCAGTCATTACATTGTTCTTTACACTCGTATGGCTGTAATAGATGCAAAGGCTGTTTCCCCCCACTTTCCTTTTCAGTCATGCCACTGTAACGTGCTTTCTGAGGCTATTTAAGCTCCCTCATCTCTTTGTAACAGGCTCATCCATGATGCCCGGTCAGGGCTAATTGAGGGAGACGAACCCAAACTGGTCTGTCTCAAATGGAAGCAGTGGGAGGTATGCATGGAATTGGTCAGTGTCTTCTCACTTTTATTACAGCATGGACAATTAGCTGCAGGCAGGTCACTGACATTCCCTCTCTTGGTTTTTAGAGCTCTGCTGCCATCACACCAGTATAAACCAATCAGGCCTCTTGTAAACACAGAAGACCGGGCTCTAATGAAATTTGATAGGCATTTTGTATCGCTTCACCGGAACATCTGGAAAGTACGAAGTGGACCGTTGTTGCTATGATTATTAAGACAAAATAATCATAGCACCCAATCTGATCTGTGCAGACTGATAGCAGTTTGATTTCTGTGTGTGTGTGTGTGTTAGTCGCAAAATGTCTCAGGTGTTCGCCGCCTCCCTTTTCTTTCATAACCCACCATCCTGCCAGGGGCAGCTCTCATGCTCATCACACCTCTGTGGCTGACAGGGGTTTGGTTGATGTGTCACAACACTTGTGCCACAATCCTGCAGGATTGTGAATGAGAAACATGCTGAATTATTAAAAGATTGCTCTTGGTCATGGTGCACAGACACACTAGCATATTGATGAGCGTAATACTGAATGTGGATGCCACCATGTCATATTCCACGGTCCATATTTTGAAATTGGAGCAGCGAAGGGCTTCTGTGAAGTTGCACAAAGCAGAAGTTACCGAAGGCGCTGTGATTTTAATCAGTCTCGCGCAGTGATTTGTTGGTGTTTGATATGCAGATGATGTTCTGAATTTTAAATGGGACAAAAAAAACCCAACCTTGGGCGTGCTTAACGCGCTCTCAGGTGTTTTGCTCATTGTCACGTTCGTAAAATGCTTTAAAGAAGAGAATTGGAAGAATTTAGAATTTACACAATGTTCCCCATGTTTGTAAAACAAAATGTGTCAGCCGGAAGCAAATTCAGTGCTGATTACACTGCCATGCAGGACAGGTTCACTTCTTATCCTGAGGATGTGTTTTTGAAATTATGTTTCGTCTGTCTTTGTAACAGCTCTCTGTTTTTCATCAACCAACTTCATGCTTTACAGACAGCTAGGTGAAAACATGCAGATAACAGCAAGGGACAAGGATGGAGGTTAGGCTGGGGCAATCGCTGTTTACCACCATGTTGCAGTCGGATACGATTATCTACTAGTGTATAATAAAAAATAATGACGGCAGAACTCTATGCGGAGTCCATGCTGACTCCCTTTTCCTCTGGCTTACACTCCACATCTATCTATCCAGCCATTGTCACTGGTAACAACTTTGGTTCGTGCATTATGGAAGCTCTGGAAATAAGCTCAGTGTGATGATGCAGTCACATCAGATGATAAAGTCCGCACAGCATGACAGCTCAGCTTTCTTTTATCTGCTGTAGACATTAATATTTCTTCCGGCGTGGCGGGAGCTGAGGCGAGGAGGTGTCATTTGTATGTCTGTCACAGAGATTACCCAAAACTACAAAGGCAAGTTTCATGAATCACGTTGTAGAAGTGGGGCAAGAGCAAATGAGGAATTTGTTGCGGATCCGGATTAATTTATTCAGAATTACACAGCGTGGCTTTGTCCTTGGCGTGACCTTCTAGTTCAAGATCAGATCCCTTTTCTCAGTGCAAAATCTGTTCCTGCCAATTAACATCCATCCATCCTCTTCCACTTATCCAATTCAGGATGGATGCCTGGATTAACATCACATTCATAATTGATGGTTTGCCCGTTAACTATTCCACTGAATAAACTTGACTTCCCAACTGTGGAAACTTTTCAAGAGTAGAGCAGACAGAGGTGATTGACAGCTGCAGCTGACAGATGTTTGAATGTAACAGCACAGTGAAGATGCACAGGTTTTTGAACTATACCCTGTATTGTGGGTTATTGTATAATAGTATACACCCACACTGTCAGGATGTTACCAACTAATCCAAGAATAATTGGGATTTTCATACAGATCATAAATACATAAATAAGAAACACTTGGTTAGGGCTGGGCGATATATCAAAAATTTATCGTTACCGAAATTTATGACTCTCATCGACGTCATTTTGCCCATGTCGGTAAATTCGGTATTTAAAAAAAAAAGAAAAGGCATGTGCAGGTTGGCGATGTTCATGTCCCTTTAAGACGCTGTGCTACGTTACAGACTTGACGGGGTGGAGTCACATGACTCTACTACCT
>NW_024582369.1:526278-586982 GCF_018398535.1 Haplochromis burtoni
TAACGCAGTAACGCAGCGTTCCTACGGGAAAGTAACGGTAATCTAATTACCGTTTTTGCAATAGTAATCCCTTACTTTACTCGTTACCTGAAAAACGTAATCAGATTACAGTAACGCATAACGCGTTACTGCCCATCTCTGAGTCTGACTAACAGGAGTGAGGTGCTAGGCCAGAACAGGTGCCAGTGCACTTCCCATACAAGTCTCTGGAATTCTATTGGAGAGATGGAATATATTCCAAAAGATATTCCCTCAACTGGTAATTTGATGATGTTTGTCTAATACATCGGTCCAAAATCTCCAGTTTAATTCAGTTAAATTCAGTTTTATTTTTTTTAGCACCAAATCAGAACAACAGTCACCTCAATGATCTTTACTGTATATTCAAAGGGAGAGACCGGACTATAATAATAATAATAATACACTTGTAGGTGTTCATCTGGGGTGATGAACTGAGGATGTAACAAAATTTATTCAATATGCCCTTCTGCTGACTGACGTTCTCGAAGACACCATCCCCCTCTGGATAAAATAAAAATCTTACCAGTGAATAAAGCTGAACTATTGATTTGCAGTGATCCTAACATAACACAGGCTCCTGGTCCTCCCACTGCAGGAGTTTTTCTTTAGCCTATCATGTCTGCCCAAAGAGTAAGTAAATAGACAGGGAAATTGCTCCTTAATTACCATCAACAGTTGATGATGATTAAGCCCTGAAAGCGTGATAAAGCTTTGACAGTGCAAACCCATGGACTCGTGAAAGCCATTTATGTGAAAATTAACAGACCTTGTAGCAGCTCCACGTATCTGCTTCGCCAACAACAGCAAAAAAGTTGCTCCACAGAGAGGAAGCTTCATCACATACAGCTTCTTTTTTTTCTTTTTTAAATAATATGCATCCTCTTTATGACAAATGGGGAGCTAATGATCAAAACGCAATTCACTGAAGCTTTTAAAGAGCCTGTCAAATTCAGCATCCAGGCTGATGTGAGGAGAGGGAGCTGTCACGCGTCAAAGGAACAGGTATCTACGCTACCAGCCGAGGAACAAGGGAGATGTCAGTGAATTATGTAGGTAGGAGCTTGTAAGAGATGTGCTCATCCGACTTGTCACTAACGAGAGAGAGAAAGTGTGTGTGTATTTACAAAAAACCTCAAAGCTGCAATTTTCCTTTTTTTCCTTTTACATTTTAACTACTTGCAATCCAATTTCTCAATAAGCTCCTGTGACAAACCTACAGACAAAGCTGTTGGGTTACAACTTTTCCCATCTACAGCAATGAAAGGACGAGACTGTTAAAGTAAAAACAAACTCTGAGAAAACTGAAGAAAAAGAGATGCAGGAAGGACACTGGCAATGAGTCTTCAACGTAAGCAGAGATCATAAAGTAACCGAAGCTTAAGAGAAAGACAGAATCAAGCTGGCAGCTGGTGGCAGCCGTCTCTGATTCAGCCCATTTTAATCAGTTCTTTTATGAATAACTGAATACCAAATTACTTGTGGTTCATCTTTGTATTACGGTGTGTGTGTGGCACTGTGTTTTCTTTATGTGGATGAGTAATGCTTTCATCAGTCCGTGAGTACAGGGGCTACTGACGCCGACCGACCTTCGGTGTTTTGGTTTTTTGGGGGGGCATTTCTACTTAGAGGTGATCCTGCCATTTGTCTGCAGCTGCACTTGCTATTCTGTATTGCCAGGGTGAATCACTCTATTCAGTTCAATGGATATTAACCCACATTCACATACAAAATACTGGACTTTACGTCATAGAATTTAACGATGAGAAAAGGAGTGAAAATACAAACATGATACTGCTACTATAGTATAGTAATGTGTGTAGCGTAATGCAGTGGGTTGCAAATTATGTTCTAAGTAAGCCTAATGAGCTACTAACAGTAGGAAATAATGATGCAATTTCATTTATTTTACAGCATAATTCTTTCGTAATAGGCCAAAAAATACTGTCTTAACAAGGTTTGAGTGTTTGATGATGGAAAATTCAGAACTAGTGGTGGTTTACCAGGGCTTTCTTCAGTATAAGGCTTCTGGGTTTAAATAATGAAATAGCATATCTCAAGCCATATCTGAGCAAAGTGCTGAGGAATTACTGTCTACAAACTCTGCAAACATCATCCAGGCTATGACGGATCATTTGACCATTTGACCTTGATCTTTTATAACTGAGGTTTATGGTACAGTTTCCTTCAAATGAACAAATGACCTTTATGACACAATTAAAACGATGTTCCAAGACAATCTTTTGGGTCATTCCATCATGCATCTCTGATTCAAGAAAAATATAACAATTGCTTTTAACCTGAAATCAAATACCTTTTGAACATGTGTTCTGTTGTTCAAAAGATTGTCTGTTGACCCACTTTTAGCACACTTTTTCACATTTTGTGAAGCCAAGACTAGTTAATTGTCTAGTTAAAATATATTTTTTTACAAAAAAATTAAAGAAGTCTTATTAAGTCCCATATTTAATTTCAAAAATAATTGCAGATAACATTGCAAAATGTATGGGAAATAGCTGTATTTCACAATACTGCAAAATAAAACACAGAATACTTTTTTTCAGGAAATTCTGAGTCACAGAAATGAAGAAAATCCCCCACTCTGTTTTTAATGTGGCCTTCTACTTCGTGGCTGGGTTGCAGTCATTCCCAGTCACTTCCACTCTTAAAATACAGTTATAGTACTGAGGAAATTTCACGACTGGACTTGCCCAGGTGCTTGATTCTATACACCTGTGTCCATGGAAGTGATTGGAACAATTCAATGCTTTGGATAGGTGAGTGAATACTTTTGGCAATATAGTGTAGCTCCAAGCAGTCTGGCCATACTCCTCTGACCACTGGCAGCAAAGCATTTTCTCCTGACTGGATATTTTCATTTTTTTTTAGACCTGTAAATCCCACAGCTGGTTGTTCAGGAAAATCCCAGCCGTTTCTGAAATACTCAGACCTGTCTGGCACCAGCAACCTCGTCACATTCAAAGTCGCTTAAAACACTGTTCTTCCCCATTCTGATGCTCGTTTGAACTTCAGCAGGTCGTCTTGACCATGTCTACATAAACCGCCTCAATATATTGAGTTGCTGCCATGTAATTGGCTGATTGGATATTTACATTAATGACCAGTTGAATACACGTGTGCCAAACAAAGTTCTGACTCTGAATCGGGCTCGCGGCAGCTTTTACATGAAATTGTTTTTTTGGGGCTAACACTGTGCGCTTTATAAGTCCACGACTTCAGCAAATCAATACTGCACAATAGATTTACACCTCAGAGAAGTTATGGTGAAGTTGTGGACAACCCTAACACTTGCTTCCACTCCACTACAAATTTCCCCAGCTCTCATTACAAGAATCAGGGGAGAAGCTGCAGCATGACAGCCCTCAAAATAAAACCAAAGCCTCATGGCTGCAATACCAGTTTCTCAGTTTCACCCCCTGCTCCCTCTACATGTCTGTATTCCATTATTCATGGATGACAAGCTTGCCAGGGAAAGCGTTGCCCCATTTTCCCCTCCCCTCCCCTCTTTCTTCTTTACCATGTGAAGTGAAACTAAAACCAATCCAGCTTAGGGCCCATCGTAACCTCTTTCCATTGCTGTAGTCGCAATGAGAATTTAGCTGGAAATCCAGCTTAGATTGCAGTTGGAAAGCAGGTTATCCTTTCATAGTAAGGGGCCTGGAATGACACAACACAACACCTTGTTTTTTTTTTGTTCACAAATCCGCAGGTGAACAATAGAAGCTGTGAACTGGCATCGCCTGAACCGAAGCTGCCAACCTTGTATTTGCTGGTTTCTGCTGATGAGGGACGAGCAAAAGTGCAGAAGTGGAGCAAAACAGGAAAACACTCCTCTGAGATCTGCAACGCGGCCTCGTGCAAATCCACTAGTGTCGAATTAATATATAGACAGACACAGTTGTATTGGTTTATATGAGCTTTGATGTGGGAGCTTTGTTTAGTTGTGCGCAGCTGTCAGCCTGAAGGTTGTTTACGTGGAACTCTATAGCTTTGGGGTTGTATGAGTGGAAGATATGTGTTCATCCTTTGCATTAATAATTGACAGCAACATCTGCTTCAGAGAGTTCCTTGTCAAGCGCTGGAGCTTAAAGCAGCAGAGGTTTGAAGAGCTGTTTAATGTGGGCACCACTTATAGCCTTGGGAGTAATACAAAAAAAAAAAAGACCGAAGGAAAAAAGGTGTTCCTGGTTCCCCTTCCAGAAGATTTTTAATTTTAACTCAAAATTTTTTAGTTCCCTCGTAGGAACTAAGAAAAAAAAAATATGTGTGGATAGATTCAATTTGCACATTAGCTGATAGTCTTCATGGAGAACTTCGATACAGATTTCTAGGGAGGGCTCTCGGAACATAATTTCAGCTTTGTAATTAAAATTTCATCAAGTAATGAAGCGAACCAAAGGCTAAACGAGCATAAAGGTTAATCATCTGTTCAATAGCTAGAAGGTCAGACTTTGTGTATCTTGGATTATGTGTGATATTAAGCGTGCGTGTGTGCGTGTGTCTGTGTGGGATGCTAATATCGGACGTGCTCTGACATGAAACTAATGGACATGTTAAGTTTGAGCTCTGACAAGCATTGTCGATTAAAGGTTAATCGTTAATTATTACAGCGTGCGGAAGAAACGCCGCTGGCACAGCAGGAGGGAAACAACGGTTGTTTTTGACCTTGAGAGAGCGTGACTGTGCGTTTGTCGGAGAGGAAAAGAGAAAGTGCCGGCGCCGTCATCTTACCGTCCACGCGTCTCTGCATAGAGGCAGTCTTATTTGGTCTCCAGAATGCAATGCATCCACAGGGCCTGCATTCAAACCTTATTGTGTAAGGGAAACATTGCAGCAATCACCTAATGGTGCATGTCCATCCCCTACAGATAATGACTCTCTCTCTCCGTTCTCCTTGCTTTTGCTTCCCTTCACTCGCAACACTGATGCTGAAATTGTGTTCATCTCCCATGTATCCGATCACTCTCTTCAACTAATTTCTTCCATTTCTCTCTTTTCTGCTTCTCTCTTGCTTGTATTGTCTTCCTGCCTTCCTTTCGCTCTTACGTGCAGAAACAAAATGCTGACGGTAATATCTCAGTGTGCTAGGCTGGCCCGTTCTCATTCCCAGGGCGTCCCATTCTGACATTTTGTCAAAAACCATTGGTGTCTCACAGATACCCACAAGGTGTGCTGTGACACATGGGGATACGGGCACCAGTGAGGTGGATCGTTCATTTCCAGCTTTCACATATAGATGCTTCCCAAGGACCCCTTGGCATCACATTTAAATGCTCTGGACAAACATTTTCCATGCGCACAGCCTGTGTTATCCAAAACCTTTACCTACAGCTGACCATGCAGCTGTTATGAACGACTTAATCAAGTAGTTTTTGGTGCCTAATTCTAGCCGTTGAAAAGTGAACATCGAGGCTCCCAGATGGGATGTAAACTGCCTTACTCCACTGGCACCAAAAGTAATAGCAGCTATTTTTTTTGTTTTTCAGTGGTCGAAAGCACATTGCGATCCAAGTAGCAATTTTAAAAGCCATTAAATATTCACACTGCCCTGACCAAACAAGGCATCAACAAACTCGAAATCTTACTTGAAATAGTCCAAATAAGAAAAAACCCAAATGTAAACTCCTCTGTGGGTATCTTTTCCCCTCCTTTTTCTGGTGCTTACAGGTGATTCTCCTGAGTGGAAAAGCCTCCACATGTGGACCGCTACTCCTCTGATGCAAGAGGAGAGTTTTTGACTGACACGTTCATCGATTAGTTGGCATGAAAGACTTGGCCGTAGAGGTTTTGTGTTGAGTAAATGTGAATGCTTTTGCTTCACTTAACAAAAACAGGGCACGCATTACCTGAAAGCATTAATTTTTTTTTAGATAACAGCAAATCTGTTCGTTTCACTTCAAATGGAAGAAAACCGATTTACTGCACAAATTCTGGTGTCAGAGAATGTGAGCTCTTCTGTTAGTAATCTCCTCAATTGTTACATAATAATCCACAGATTTACCTCCCTGTCCCGAAAGCTAATTACTCCCCCTGATTTCCAAAACAAAACCTGGGCAATTGCACCCGGACAGCTCAGGAAAGGGAGATGCCAGTCGCCTTAACATGCTCACAGTGTGGGGTCATTATTGATTTGGGGCTAATCCCTCCCCGTGTGGAGGATTATCTCCCCGCCTGACACTCTGCTAAACTACTGTTTACCAAAGACAACAGAATGTATCAGAAAGCCCAGGTGAATTCAGTCACACCGGCAGCTAACACTGATCCTCACTAATCCAGCCAATGACAGGGTCTGTCAGAGAAGATTGCCACGGCAACGGCTAATATTCTGGGATGGAGAGAATGGCTTTTGTTAGAAGGGAACGACCGGCTGTGTGCAGATAATATTTTAGACCATTTCGCATTCGGTCCAATATTCTCCCGATCACTTTCTGAGGGGAGACGCACTGAAAAGGAGCCCGAGAAATCCACGTATTTGCACGCACACACAGACACACAATTACACATGGTTGTAATTAAATTCAGGGTGAATTGTCACACACAAACATATAGCACCTCCACTGTTTCCCTCTTGGCAGCTGCCACCAAAAGACAAATAGTTTTTCCTCTGGTTCCCTTGATGAAGTCGAGTACATTTCAGGTGCTGCCTCCGCCCTTGTCTTTGTGTTGGTGTCCACTGTGATGTAAAAACCTGCACACTGTGCTGTTTTGTTTTCCAGCCAAGCTGTTGAATAGCACGGGACTAACCCCAATGTGTGTTGGGCGCTGGGATGCCGGGAGCCCGCTGCTTTATTTCGGTGTTTTTGTCGACAACTGTTTCATGCTAATGTGATGGGCTCGGGCCTCTTTACTGCCCATTTCGCTGTGAGAGGATAAATTGATGTTGCACATCTGCATCGCAAACGTAATTGATTCCTCTCCAGTACAGGGGCGCCCTTGAACTAATTAGTCATTGCTGAGCTTTTCTTTCTTTGTGAGTGTAATGTGTGGGTTTATTATACATGAGCAGGTAGACCTGTGCTTTGTTTTCTACACCTGTGTGTGTGTGTGGTTATGAGTGCTGAAAGCTACATAAAAATAACGAATTATTGTCATTTTTCCTGCTTCATTTCACAACAATGGAGAATAGTGTTTTTGTTTGTGTTGGAGAAAAATATACTGCACACTGAGGTCTATAATTCATAATAATATCTCACTGTTCCCGTCTAATCACAGGGTAGAGCATGGGCCTCGGGTGAATTAACACCGGCATCCAACACATGCACGAGGAAATAATTGCTAATTTAAAATGGATCTTGTTTCTGTGCAAATTTTGATTTTACAGGTGGGATTTCTGTGTAATAACCTGATGCTGAGATTTGGAAAGCCTCTGTGCAAGCTTACTTCTTAAAAGAGGACAAGAAAAAAGTTATAAAATTGCTGTAAAATGTCGTTTTTCCATGTGCTGCCATGCGCTCATTTGAATTGCATTCTGTGGAAGGTGTTGAATTAAGAGCAAACCTTAGATAGAAATATGTATCTAAAGATTACCCACTTCATTAGGCACCCGCTCAAGTGTCCGTTAATGCAAATACCTTATCAGCCAATCACATAGAGACATGGTGACCTGCTGAAGTTCAAACAAAGCATCAAAATGGAGAAGAAAGGTGATTTAAGTGGCTTTGAACATGACAGGTTCTGATCTGCTGGGATTTCAGCAATTTATAGGATTTACAGAGAGAAAAAAATTAAAGAAAATGGCCAGTGAGTAGTGGGCTACTGGCTGAGAATACCTTGTTGATTCCAGAGGTCAAAATTACCAGGCTGCTTTGAGCTGATAGGAAGGCGACAGTAACTCAAATAACAACTTGTTACAGCCAAGGTATGCTGAAGAACATCTCTGAATGCTCAAAACAGCACAACAGCACAACACAGGGTACCTTGAAGCACATGGGCTATGAGCAAAGAGCAGGAAACCGAGGCTACAATAAACACGGGATCAGCAAAGTTGATGATTGGAAGAATGTTGCCATGTCTGTGGAGTCTTAATGTCTGCTGCCACATTCAGAAGGAAGCGTCAGAATTTGGTTTAAAAAACATGAAAGCATGTTTACCTATGTGTATGTACAATTCAGGCTGCTGGTGGTGGTTGTGTAACAATGTGGGGGATATTTTCTCGACACACACACAGGGCCCTTAAATACCACAGCCTACCCGAGTGTTGTGGCTTACATCTCCATCCTTTTATGACTACAGTGTACCCATATTCTACAGGGTGGGCCATTTATATGGATACACTGTAATAACATGGGAATGGTTGGTGATATTAAAGTCCTGTTTGTGGCACATTAGTATATGTGAGGGGGCAAACTCCTCAAGATGGGTGGTGACCATGGTGGCCATTTAGAAGTCGGCCATCTTGGATACAACTTTTGTTTTTTCAATAGGAAGAGGGCCATGTGACACATCAAACTTATTGGTAATGTCACAAGAAAAACAATGGTGTGCTTGGTTTCAACGTAACTTTATTCTTTCATGAGTTATTTACAAGTTTCTGACCACTTATAAAATGTGTTCAATGTGCTGCCCATTGTGTTGGATTGTCAATGCAACCCTCTTCTCCCACTCTTCACACACTGATAGCAACACCGCAGGAGAAATGCCAGCACAGGCATCCAGTATCCGTAGTTTCAGGTGCTGCACATCTCGTATCTTCACACCATAGACAATTGCCTTCAGATGACCCCAAAGATAAAAGTCTAAGGGGGTCAGATCGGGAGACCTTGGGGGCCATTCAACTGGCCCACGACGACCAATCCACTTTCCAGGAAACTGTTCATCTAGGAATGCTCGGACCTGGCACCCATAATGTGGTGGTGCACCATCTTGCTGGAAAAACTCAGGGAACGTGCCAGCTTCAGTGCATAAAGAGGGAAACACATCATCATGTAGCAATTTCAAATATCCAGTGGCCTTGAGGTTTCCATTGATGAAGAATGGACCCACTATCGTTGTACCCCATATACCACACCAAACCATCACTTTTGTTGTTCCAACAGTCTTGGAGGGATCCATCCAATGTGGGTTAGTGTCAGACCAATAGCGGTGGTTTTGTTTGTTAACTTCACCATTCACATAAAAGTTTGCCTCATCACTGAACAAAATCTTCTGCGTGAACTGAGGGTCCTGTTCCAATTTTTGTTTTGCCCATTCTGCAAATTCTGTGCGCCGATCTGGGTCATCCTCGTTGAGATGCTGCAGTAGCTGGAGTTTGTAAGGGTGCCATTTGTGAGTAGCTAATATCCGCCGAAGGGATGTTCGACTAATGCCACTCTCCAGTGACATGCGGCGAGTGCTACGCTGTGGGCTCTTGCTGAATGAAGCTGGACAGCCACTGATGTTTCTTCATTAGTGACAGTTTTCTTGCGTCCACATTTTGGCAAATCCAACACTGAACCAGTTTCACGAAACTTAGCAAGCAGTTTGCTAACTGTAGCATGGGAGATGGGTGGTCTCGTAGGGTGTCTTGCATTGAAATCTGCTGCAATGACCCGGTTACTGCGTTCACCAGGACATGGCAATGACTTCACTGTACTCTGCTGGCCTCCACAGTCACCAGATCTCAATCCAATAGAGCATCTTTGCGATGTGGTAAAACCTGAGACCACAACAACATATCGCTGAATCAGTGCCATGAAGAATTAAAGCAGTTCTGATGATAAAACAGGGGTCTAACTCAAAGTGTAACTAATGACTAAGTAGTAAATAAATAATAATACATGAATAATAACATAAGTTTCTTACAATGACTTAGAGAAAATACATTTTATTGCGCCTTTCTCAGCAGGGTGATGCAGGATTGAGGGTCTCCATGCTCAGTGAAGCCTTTGGGTCTCCTTTATACCAACGTGACCAAATTTATTTCTCATCTTCATATTTACACAAAGTTTCAGTGCAGAGCCACATTGAATGGCCCTTTCTTTGCTCTCCCAAGATTACCTGTCAGGCTCGTCATGGTTGGCTGGAGTGGACATTGTTTCAATTCTTTCTTTGAGTGCGGTATGCGTGTGTGTGTGTGTTCGTGCACTGCTGCAGTCATAGCTAGGTCACATTCTTTATCTACATCTTCAGACAAGTAGCTTGGAGCTCCCTCGGTTATAGGCCATGAATAGATCCTCCCACAGTAAATCCTACCCTGGTTACATTGCACTGCAACTTGTGGGCTGTATAAATAATGGGATTCTACTTCTGTTTATCCCCCAAGTCAGACTATCTTGTGCTTGAATGCACAAGAAACTAGAGACCATCTTGTGATGGGATCACACCACCGTAACGGCAATGAGTTCTCGGACGCATCCATCTTTTTGGAAATATCACACACTTATACGCCACATTCCTCATATGGGGAATTGCAAATACATTAACAATTAAAAAGACTGTGTGACACTATGAAAGAGTTGCACATATATACAGAATGTTTCGGTTTCCTGAGGTCCGGCATCACTCAAGCTGAAATTCACTTTTCAAGAGAGAATAAAGCAGAAACAGGTGACATGGCTGAGTTTTGCATTTCCATTGTAGAAACTATAATGGCACACTTATCTGTTTCCTCTGTTTGGGAAAGAATTCAGTTTATCACTTTGAAAAACAGGAGATTAGGCTGATTAGCTAATAGTGTTTCAAGGATAGGACAGTCGCAGTATAACAGATCATCCATTTTAGGGCCCACAATACAAGTGTATATGGCAGTGGCAGCCCTTTCAATTGGGGACATTCGGTACCACTGGCTTCCCTTAACAGTCCAATTTACTCCAGTGGAAGAATGCCAGATTACATCACTTTATCTTTTTTAGATTCCCCTGCCTCTTTGCCTTAATGGACAATTTATCTGCAGTGTAGCCATTTCAGGTTCTCATGATGTTGGACTGCTATTTTATTTAAAAATGAAAGGAAAAAAAATATTTGCAAACATTGCAATGATCGTTTATTTACATATTTGGCACATTTATTCTTAATTTGGTGGCACGTATAATGATAGGATGCCAGGAGTAAATTTGCCTTAATCACACAAGTATTTGAAGTAATGTTGAAAGGGGACATTCAGCTTTTTTGTGATAGGTAAAATTATAATCAATAAAAGAACAGAAAGTGGGAATTTTGTTGTCACACAGCACAAAACTGCCACACTATATCCGGTAACTGGATACCAGATGAAATACTTGAACAATTTAAGTAGTATAAATAGATACAATCTATCCAGAAAGTTAAAATAAAGATTGCAAATTAAAAAAATAAAATATAAAATGTATATGAGTACTCACTGCCTTTGCTCAAAGCAGCTTTAGCAGGAATTACAGCCTCAAGTTACTACTAAAAGCTACTACTGGAGGTACACAAATGATGCACTTGACCATGGCATTTGGAGATAAAGTTATATGTGAGGTGTGTAGCAATGAAGACCCACAGTTCTTAGTCTGTGGTATTCATAGAAAACCATTCCTCTGTTTTGAAAGCCGTTTGTCTGGGTTAACTTTTGGAAAACCTCAGGTTTGAAATAGCTTATCATGACTGGCCATGCTAATGCTGGTAATCCACGATAGCAGAGTAGAGACACAGCATGAAAAATAGGCTAATTTCTCTCCTGTGGGAGGCTATAGATAACTCTGTTACAGTTTCCCGAGCTTTTCAGGTTTTATTTAGGGCTGACAGCAGACAAAAAAACAACACAAAACGTAATGGCTGAGAGTGTGTACTCGTGTTTCCAACACACACTAACAAGGACATTAGATCATTACTACAGTGAGTGGTTACACGTTCTCTTTATATTCCCAACCATGGGAGTGAAAACAGAAGCCTGAAAAAGGACAAAAAGAAGACAACCATCACTTTTGATTGGTCTGCCATATTGGATGCAATTCAACTACTGCTTGGAGACTGGGGGCCACTGACTGGTCTCTAGGCCTGCCTAACTGGGACTTGGGCAGTTTTAAAAAAAATAATTTTCCCAGCAAAAGCCACCAATCAACAGCAACCACTGGGGCCTTATTTGCACGCTCAGAATGGAAGACAAGTGAACGTCTCATGTGTCTGCATAGCCTCAATACGCTGAGGGCTGATTGGGACTGAGAAACAGGAGGGCAATGAGACACAACTGGAAGTAATTACACACACTTGAAAACGATCAGGATAATTACAAAGGAGGAAGTGAAACTCCAAAAAGCACGAAACAAAAACCAACCTTCAAAAGAGCAAACAAAAGAGAGACAAGTGCACAATAGCACACAGATGAAACACGGACACTAACACTGAACAAGATGGCAGATTTTAATGAGCCCAGGAGGACAAAGGCACTGACACCGAAACACAAGACAGAGGAATGAACAGCGAAGAAGAAAAGCTCGAAACTGAAAGTGAATCTTAAATTTAGAAACCCCCCGACAATAACACGATGATGAAATCAAAAAAGGAGTCAAACTAACAACAATCAATAATAATTACAATAATTTCAATATTGAAAGTTCATAAAATATTAACAAAAACGCAACTACACAAAACGCCATAAGACAGAGGTCACGGATCTGCGACTCTGAATGAATATTTGATATGAGAGTCAACATTTGTTTACTTTGCATTTCCAGTTTTGTATTTGTTTACAGGTCTGAAAAAAGGAAAGAGAAGAAGACTGCTTCATTCTGAGCTAACTTTACCACCCTCTTACAAATTTTAATTACTATTAGCTCCATAACTTCACTGATGCAATAAACCATGGTCTTATTAGTTTCTTATTAGAGTCCCAAATAACAGCCTACACTGTAGCAGTAAATACTTTTAATTAATTATACCTATTACTTATGTTGATGTCCTCATTTATATTTAACAGGCTGTGCCACCTTCGTTGTAGGGCTCCAATATGTTTATATAGTATCAGTGGCTAACACTTCCCACAGGACAAGTCTAAAGTGGGAGTCTCACCCATAGTGTTTGCAGTATAGTCCACCCTGCACACACTTGTTACTATTAAATGGATAAAAAGCACTGAATTTTATTGAAGGTCAAGGCAATTTGCACGGTGCACAGTGACTTTTCTTTGCGACATTTTCATCCTCTAAAACAAAGAATCTTTTCAAATGTATTTCATGCAATCACCCAGCACAGAGGCTGGTTTGCTGCCAAAATAGCTGCGTTGATTGTTTCCTCTCATTTCCATTAAAAATGCCACTGCCTGTTATAAAAAAAAAAGGCATGCAGAAACAGGTTGAGGTTAAAAGCCACCGTGAATTGTTTACACTCAAATAAATGGCTTGAAGCTTTGTTATTACTTTAGAGTTTAGAGTTTAAGGAACTGAAAGAAAACCAACGCAGACGTGTTTAATACAGTAGTGAGTTTTTGAAAAGAGCATCATGTTTGTTTAATTCATCCTCGCACGAAGCCCAAAAAGTCACTTTAACCACTTTAGAGTCAGACAGATTGCCTCCATTAAATGTCATGAAATTGGATTTCTGCCACTGTTATGGTTGAAATTATGAACAAATTAAATTAGACTTAAGTGGCACAAATGAAACTTGCATATTTTTAATTACATCTATCTACTGTGTCTGAGTCATCAGTCATCCTATAGGCCACATGAGGGAAATGTGATTTGTCTTTTGTCTCATCCACCTACTATTGCCCTGTGAAGACGGGATAGAGCTATTTATTACAATTGCTTTGGAGCACTCGCTCTAGACATTACAGTGGCCGATAATGGCATTTCTCAAACCCGCAACAACCACTAAAGGCTGGATACAACAACAGCCGGCATCCACCCCATTAACAGCCACAAATAGGTTACCAATGCCACTTTTGGACAATTTAATGAGATTTTGTCAGCCTGGGCCAAACAGCCACCCGCCTTCACTTTGTGTCTCCACTGAGATGAAGCGAGGCGGCAAAATAATGGCTGGTAAAGGTTTCGCAAATAGAATGAAGCATTTTCGCTGCAAACAGGAACCACTGGTAAGAGCACGACTAAATTACAATGCCAAACCATGCTCTAATAAAGTGCTCTCATCCTCACAGATGTCCTTTTCCCCTCTAGCTCTAAATAAAAGTTAGTTCCACCCACTGTATGAATCATTTTAGGGATGCTTTCACACCTACCGATCCATATTGTGCTAAAACAGTCTTCTGAGAAATGATGCGGGAGGAACATTAAGTGCCAGCAAGCTGCTGCTGCAGTTTGCCAAAGTGGTTGAGTCAATAATGACCTAAGCTTTTGTCAAGTGTAACAGCTAATATTTGTTACTGAGGCGTTCTGTGTAACTTTTATCAAAGCAGATGAAACATATACGCAAGTTATTATGTCTCATCATCATCAGTGTGCCTTTATGGGTATTTTCTACAAACTAAGGGATTAAAAAGGTAAGTGTAGGTGGGGGAAAAATAGAGCCTTATTGACCTGAAAGTAAAATAAAAAATAAAAAATCAATATAGCTTTTTTAATGATTTGATGATCACATGTTATTTTTCCTACTCTCCAAAAAGGACAATTTTCTGCATGTAGCCACCCTTAGGAATATTAACCCTACTCTACCAACTCCTTGTATTCACTGAATCAAACTTTCAAACTTTAATTCTGAGGACAAACATAATGGGGGTGCACCTATAATTCTAATTTTCTTTGTCACTCTGTACAATGAAAACCAGTAGTTATAGTTCACTAGGCCAGGAAATGTAGTATTTTTGCATCATTTTGGTCCACAGACTGCACATGCATAGTGTTCAGGCCTGGCTGCACAGAAATCACCTGGTGCCCCAAGTTCATGTTTTCCTAGAGAGTAAAAGTAGATTTAAAGTTAAATTTTAAGTTTGCTTCATTGCAACTGACTGGCTGAATTGCTTATCCCTGCCTGCCCCGAGAAAAGGAATGCATTTATTGTAAAGGTCATTTACTACCAGTACAGCTATTGGATTTCCCCGAACCTTGCCCTTTTCCTCCTCCTCTCTCACAACAAACACAACACAATGTACACACTCGCGCATACACATGCCTCAAACTGAAAACCATAAATGCATCCTGTCCGCTATGCAGTCACAGCTGGAACACGCAGAAGTTTGCAAGTACAATGTCAGTGATGAAAAGAGGTAGCCTGGGCCTTTCGCTGATGAATACACAAGCAGCCCGGGATGGGAAGTGGGCAGGTACAGCTTTGGTTGTAAACACTGACAAGCACAAAATGAGGAACCAAAGAAAACATTTCACGCAGGAAGTATCTGGAGGTTCTGATTATACAGAAGAGAGGAGTTTATGTCTCTATAAGCAGCACCAAAGCTGGGCAGTAAGTACGACTTAAAAGACCTGCAAAGAATCACGGCATTTCTTCATGACCCCGCTTCTTGTCTGCTCCTGTTACTTTTTGCATGACGTCGTAAATCTGAATCACCGCTAATCCTGTCATAGTAAATTGGAGCAACGTGTTGCAGTAATAACCGAGTGAAACCGAAAAGAAACAAGACAGACGTGCGCTTGTCTGACATTTCACACTGAGCACCTTGTCTGGGTGTGTGAAGGGGATAACCTCTGCACTCATCACTTAACCTCCTTCCCAGAGCTTATCTACTTGTAATGAACACAGCTACTTGTTAATTCTTGACAAATGGACACAGGGTCGCCTAACAAGCGCAGAGCCGCATATTCACCCGGTTAATGATAATAGGAAGAGCGCTCTAATGAGGGTTGTCTTGACTTACAGAACGTTCTGGTGAATCTGCTACCTGGTGCAGAATTCATAACAAGTTTGAATTTTCACTCGCACGCTTTCTCTGTTCCTGTCTATTGTGTTCGTGATAAATATGACGCACCTCTTCATGCTTCTCCGTTTTCGACATTCTCTCCTTTGGATACAATAATGAGTTGCATGCCTGCTTGAATAATGTTAAATGGGCCTTGGTGATGTAACAGGGGTAATACAGGTTCAATTACTGCATGAGGTGCTCAAACTGAATACTAACCAGACACCTTATTCACGAGTTGAACGAGAAATACTTTGGAAGACGGAAAAATCAATGTGTCATTTATATCCAGACCGAGACCCTATCTGCCACATGCAGCAATTCCAAATGAACCAATTTACCTCGATATTTGAAGCTGAAGCCAAAGACGCATGTCAAACCATTTTCAAACTCTGCACCTCCGCACTGAGCTTTGACCTGTGCAATTATTCAAGGTGGAATGGATTCAAATTGCCCTCTGATGAAAGTGGCACAGGCTTTAAGCAGAGAGGGCGATTGTAGGCAAAGAATGAGAAACCCAAGTAGGGTGGCAGCTGCCTGCGAAGAGAAGAGGATCCAAGCGGAATAAAGAGATCCTGCTCGAGCCTGAGGGCGAGAGCAGAGCCACTGTCCTGGAACAAAGAGGCGCTATGAGGATGCTAACACGTTCACGTCTGCTTTGATTACTTCATGGTTGGGGAGACGTGTCATGCACGTTCATAATCAGACACTTGTGGAACAATTAGCAGTAGCCTTCACTCTACTTTTTTATATTACTGGCCTGTGTTCATTTTTCCTTCTTTGTGTGCAAACTGGAGATTTGTTTTTAAGTTTTATTTTTACAAGTTGTGATTTCTTTTAGTTTCTAAAATGTTAATTAAAAAAAAAGCACATTTACAAGTGATCTGGTGTATTTATGTGGGAATTTTAAGTTCTTCTTGTGTTAGTTGAGTAATTTGTGTTTCTTTTATAATTGAAGGGAATGCTTACTTTGGCTTGTAGTATAAATAGTCAAAGATAATAAAAATCAATATTGAAAAATAGCTTTGAATGGATGTGACTGCATGTATCCAAGATGTGTGCTGTGTAACGGATGGATACCACACAAGTGGACAAGTTTTACTCTCAAGGTGGAGGACACAAAAGATAACTTTAATAAACTTACTGGAAGTAATAACCGAAGCAAGCTGGGCTTGGCAGGATCACTAAAGGCAGCTGGGGAGCCCAGACTGCATCCAGCAAACAATAATAAGAACAACACAACGCAAAAAAATCAAAGAGAAAATAAAATCCAGCAGTCCCACGTATGAACAAAGAAGGAAACATAAAGTGACAAAAGAAAAACACAGGAGAAGAGACCTAATGACGTACACAAACACACAAAGACAGATGACGGATAAGGACAGAAAGGTAAATACAAAGGGACTAACAGACTGAGGGAAAACAGGTGAAAGTAGGCAATCACAAAGGAAGGAAAACTCACAAAGCAGCAGAGACACAAACATCAAAGTCAAACAGGAAAAAGCTTACTAGCGAGAGAGGTATATGGACAGAGAAACAGACATACACAATGGAATGGAAAAAACAGGATATGGAGGAAGCTGTATGGAAGCAGAGATGATACAAACGTGACACTTATTAGTCTAGGAAGAAAGAAACATGAATAACTACGACATTATTAAAAATCACATGCACACATGACTTCAAGCAGTCAGAAAAAACATTAAGACTGATGTAAAAGGCTGAATATGTGAACAAAGCCAACATGTATATTCATTGTATATCAATAAGATATAAAGCAACAGATTTTCTCCATATTAGAACTGAGAGACTTTTCCTGATTTTGATTCTGATTAAATTTAACATCACAGAATTGCTCGACACAGATAGCATAAGAATTTGTTGGGAAAAAAGTAAACTCTGGATCCAGTCTGCGACGATATGAGATAAATATGGCTTTCCGCTGATAATGGCGAGCAACCATTGCTTAAGCTTCACAACTGCCAGATCAGTGCCTCGCTGGCTTCAGATTCCTGCTGTTTGCTTTCACTGTGGTGCATGAGCTGATGTCCTCTCATTAAAAGGAAAGATACGAGATGTCTACTGCCAGTATAACAGCGGCATCCAACATCAATTCCTGGAACATATTCAGAATCGGGTCTGATTTCCTTGTTGGAAACCATAAAATATGATTTGTCATATCTATTTTTTCTCTTCCACCCTGGTCGCTGCAGAACATGATTGAGTATTTAAAGAGCCTGGGGATAAACAACAGGCTTGACAAAGACATCAGGAATATGCATTGCCGCAGAGCTCTGACTGATAGGATGCACCGAGGGGTGATTTATCCCAGATGCCAAGACGTAGACCGTCTGCCAAAATAAATTTCTTTGTCACATCCTTTAGAGGAATGTAAATGTTAAAATATGGAAGCATTAAAACTGGCAGCACATTTTAACAGGCTGCACATGTAGGCCGTTATCGTTCCGGTTTTCGCAGAACGAGAGAAGGCACAAATATTTGTGTTTCATTTTTTCCATCTCGTTATTTTCCTTAAAGGATTTTAAAGCAACTATTCGAAGCATTTGGATCTTAACAATATTGAACTTTACAGAAGTTAAAGTTCAATATTGAAAATGTCTTTTGAAATGTCTTTTTTCTAAAGACTATATCTGAAGCTTTTTCTTCTCCTCCAAGGTTTAGCTGTTGTATAGTCCCGGTGAACACTCCTATTCAGACTATATGCCAACCACTCATAATAATAATAATAATAATGAAATTTTTTTATGTAGAGTTTGACAGGCAGGTAAAAGCTGAATACTCTGAACATAAACCAAACAGGAAGCAAAAAACCAATCATACAAAATGGATAGAATGAAAGAAAAGAAAAACCCGAAGACAATTACGTTTTCATTCCTGCGTTTAACTGCTGGAACCACCTGGAATATATAGAAAAATGTACAAGATAAGAGCATTAGCCTTACTCCTGTTGTAAGGTAATTTTTCCCCCTGTCATAACAAGATGCTCCTTTGCTCCTGGTTTGTTTTGTTGTTCCTGGTGGGTTGCCTCAGGTCTGTGTAATACTTATTGTAAAGAGCCAAGTGTAACAGCCAAAAGTAAATGCAATTAGAAGGATCTTGAACTGAGTAATCTACACTGGCTGGTTGTTTTGTGCTAGAAATCAAAGTCTGAAAAATGAATGAATAAAAAATAAATAATTAACTAGACAAAAACAAAACAAGCCATCCCAGCCTCATGCTGTGCCAAATGCTTGCATTAATATGGTGACCTTCCTCAAAGCAACAAATAAATGAATGAATGAATGAATTGCTATGATAAATATTGCCCAAAGCAAAAAGAATTGTTCCATTTTTTTAAAGCTTTAGTTTCACAGCATGTACACCCTCACTGAGAATTTGTTTAGGAACACCTGGGTACCCTCTAATATATACTATAATCCAATCAGCCAGTATGTGACAAAAATGCAAGTCCCTTATTTTCAAAAGAAAACATCTGGGATATTTCTGTCCTTACCCCATGACAGAAGAAAGAGCATCAATATCAATTGTGACACCAGTTAATTAAGCACACAGTAAAAATGAGGTTGGTGGTGGGTTGCAATGTGGTTTGCAGATGTGCAGTAATGGATGGCGAGCTAAAGCATCTTAAATATTATCCCTATATGATATTTTCCAATTGGATGTATCCTATCAGGTGGAAGAGACACATTTCTAATGAGAGTGGTTAGTCTTTTTAAAGTCCTCAGTAAGTGTAGTGGCGTTACCCAACAATAACAATTCCCTGTCCCATGTAGTTAGGAAATTATGTTCACGAATTAAATGAAATTAAATTATTTATATAACACCAATATCTAGCTAGCTTATGTTGTTCAGATTGTAATGCAACATGTAATGGAAGAAGTAAATAGTAATGGGCATCTCACAAACACACACACACACGCACACAGTGGAGACCACCCATATACCCAAAATACCAATGCTGTAAAAGGAGCATGTTACAATGGAGTTGGTAGACCATGGAGGGAATATTGAAAATTGGATTCAGGCTGCACTCAGGAAAAAACAACTTCAGACTACACTTGAGGTATTTTATTATATTTCTGTCATCTGGACCTGCAGTGAATTGGTGTATCTTTCCTCTATTTGAAGGTAAAAAACAGCTTTGAAGAGCAATAAAGTGTAAAGATACAAAAATGTATTCTTCCACAGGGTTTCTTCCATCTATTTATTATTATTATTGATCATAGTCCTACTATTTGAAATTACATTCTGATAAAACCGCTCTTGAGAGAAAAAGTCAGCTATCGCGTCAAATATTTCATTAAACACAATTTCCCTATGTCCATAATAAATGGTTGTACTCGATTCTTGTCAGGCTCACAAGCTGCTGAAAACTAATAACCAAATTACAGGCAATTTGTCATCTAAAAAACACATTATCTAGGAGAAGATTTTACTGCTGCTCCTCATGTTTGACATAATATATCTGCTCTAACGTTAAAAAAAAATCTTGATGCAGAGATTGTGAAGTCAATTTTCAGCTAATTTGTATATTATCAGTCTGAGTGAGATGCTTCTGTCTGCTTCAAAGTTTAACTTTCCTTAAGTTTAACTACTTCAAAGTTTGAAGGGTTACTTTAGTACACCGATCGGCAACAACAGTAAGTCCACTGACAGGCGAAGAAAATAACATTCGGCTCTGGTTTTCACGTGGATGTTAATTTGACACACACAGACACAGACACACACAGTGTTGGTCTCCAAGTCCCCCATATCACATTCAGATTGAACATCAAGCGTGATGTGCAGAGACCCACAGGACCCTCATCCCAGCATGCAATGGACAGTCACCCTGCACATCACTGGGCTAAAGAACTTCCCAAATATGGGATGAATAATCATCTCTTATCAAACACAACAAAATTATAAATATACATTATATGGTACAAAGTAGCAATGTGCTCAACTCAACATCTTAAACATGTCTCAGGTGCCTGATCCTGACAAATATGTTTATACGTTAGTTTGCAGCACAGTGGGTGATTTATATGAAAAGTTGTCAGATTTTTGACATTTCACGGGTCACCAGCAGCTCTATAGAGTGACTATGATGTATGACCAGTTTTGCGTTTTCTAAATCACAAAGCATGAGCTCTGGTGCCTCTCAGCTCATTTATTCCCCCGTCCTCATTGCCTCATTGCTAAAAGATAGAGACAGCACACAGTCATGCATTCATGACTGCAGGGGACAGCTTAGCATATTTTGCAAAAGTCTGAAGCCACCTTTCTTTTCTTTATATTTTGTTTTCAAGGAGACAGATTTTCCTGTATTTTTAAAAAAAAAATCTGGTCTTGAGCACGGTTGGGAATAACAGAATACATGGTTACGTATTTAAAACAGAAAATATGAGTAACTATATTCCGTTACAGTTACCGTTTAAAAAGGTGATAATTAGAATACAGTTACCTTGTTGAAATAAAAGGATTACACTGCGGTCTTTTCCTGTTTTATACATTAGGCTATCCCCTCTTTAATTTTGGTAATTCCACGCATTGCCAGAAACCCAAACGAAACACATAATAAGAGGCTCTAATGTAAGCGTCCTGTTAATGTTAGCGGCATCAGTCCCACAATGGACCTGGAGCCAGGACAAAAGAGCCAGCAGTGCATGGACAGGAATGCATTTCTTACTTGGAAATTCCGACACCACTTCACATTTAAAGAAGAAAGGGATTGGGCGAAATCTGAGCGTGCAATGCAAACTCTGTTTGCCAGCAACCAAGCTGTTCTCAGCCAAAAGATTCCAGCTCCAACCTAAAGAAACATCTGGAAGTGAGTTCTTTTAAAAAAAAGACTAACATTAGCCCCCTGCAACTACCTTGTTTTAGTTGTGGTAGCTACCTGGGTTATGTACCACTTCAGAGTCTTCGATGTACTGTTGCTGTGTCATTTATTACTATTACTGAAGGCTGCATTACAACCTGCTAGCTGCAGTCTATGAACCAAGCTCAGCTAACGCCAGCTAACAATGTTAGCTTGGTGGCGAGTAACCTTCAGTAATTATAATAAATCACAGCGCAATAGTACATGCACGTATTTGTAGGAAGCATTACAATATATCAAGTAATCCAAAGTATTCAGAATACGTTACTCACATTGAGTAACTTAGCGGAATGCATTATGAACAACAATTTGGGCCACCTATTCTGTAATCTGTAGTGGAATACATTTTAAAAGTAAGCCGGTCTTGAGCAATACTTTTCCAAGCTTGGGGTGTTGTGTCTGCCAACCACTGTTGTGTCCACATATAACTACAACTTAGCACAGAACCAATTTTAAACTGTATCATTCGGTACTGTGTTACTACAAGCCTGTCACAAAAACACATTTTTTTCTCTTCACATTTCTTTAGTTGATTGTATGAAAAATTCCAACGATAACACAGTTTGACAGGCATAAAATCTTTTTTTTTTTTGCACCAAGAAAGTGCAAAGCAAAGAGCTATTAGCTGAACGCATTGCTGTGCAGCGTGCAGTTGGACAAGAAGAAGAAGTGGGAGGCCTAAAAGACTATCTACAGCAGACGAACAATATCCAAAGATACAGGAAAAAAACCTGAGCAAAAACATGAAACAGGACCTCAGAGATGCATTGACCCTACTGCTGATCATCCACTCATCTGCTCATCAGAAATGGTGTCAGTGGAAGGGTGGTTGTCAAGAAGCCATTCCTAAGGAAGGGAAACTGGGGGAAAAAAAGGCTGAGCTACACCAAGTTACACAAGAACAGGACTGAAAATCAGTCACAGTCTTATGGAGTGACAAATCCATATTCAAAATCCCTGGTTCAACGTTTAATATCTACAGAGGAGGTCAGGAGAGAGGTACATCAGTGGGTGTTTCCAGCCATTTGTAGAACATGGTGGAGCCTCTGTCATTGTTTTTAGCTGCATCTCAGCAAGTGGTGTTTGGTATCTTGTCACAACTGATGGAATTATAAATGCAGAAAAGTACCATCATGATTTTGATCAACCACGGAGTTTCATCTGGAAAGTATTTGAATGGCAACAGCTTTATTTTTCAGCATGACAGTGATGCCAAAAGCACTGCCAATGCAGTAAAAACAAACCTGGATAGAAAAAAATAGAGAGTGGAACACTGTCAGTCATGGATTGGAAAACTGGAAAACTATTCCTGAAGACTACTAAAAGAAATGACAGGAAGAGAAAAGAGACTTCTTTGAAGAATAAAGGTGGTCATACCAAATATTGACTTTCAAGGTCATTAGAATTGTAAAAACACTGATTCTTCATGCATGTTTGAACATTTTAATAAATCACATTTAATATTGATATGTGGCTTTAGACATCATAAGGGAAAGACAATCCTATACTATGTGGGTCACACCCACACACACATCCCCTCCGTTACATTTGATCGCAGTGATTAGAGAAATTCATCGAGCTGTTGTCTAAAGTGGTGTATTAGCTATGGGAACTGGATGCTGATAAAAAAGGAGATAGACGCTCACCTTCTTTGGACACTCAGTATCACCACTCTCTCATCTATTGTGCTCTGTTGATGAAAATGGCCACTAGATAGATACTGAAGCCTGATGCAATCACTGCAAGCCTTAGCCATCACATCCTAAGAGGGCTGAAAACAGAACGACACAGGTGGAAGGGATGCTAAAATACTGGCAACAAAGAGGAACATTTAAGCTGTGTGGTTGTTACTAAGATTACTAGGACAGCAGCGCTTTTCAATCAAAGAAGCTTAAAAAGACTTTCTGTGTGTAAATAAAAACAAAAATGAATGTATTTATAGCGAGCAGAAGTAATTAAACATAAGTGGGCATACTGAATACAACAAACTTATAACAGCAAAGTTGGAAAGGGAAGATCCTGAGCTTGTAGATGTAGATTTAAGTGCCTTTGTGTTTGTGACTTTGCTTACCTTCTGAGAATAACAGATCTGGGTGATACACATATCAACATTAATATGATTGCCTGGCTATTTAGGGATTTCTAGCAATTACAGTCATCTGAATATTATGTAAAGACTTTCCAACTTCTTTTGTCACTAGTGTGCCTTTGCAAATGTATTTCCTTCTTTCACTCTTCCTACTTTCTATTTCGAAACTTGTGCCAGATATCAGGATCTTCATTTCGGTGGAATTGGCCGACAGCTTCGGGACGGAGCACAATCGCTATTAAATCAGCCCACTCTTCTCACTCGTACATCTCTTCATTTCCTCCCTCTCGATCTTTTGTCTCCTTGCCTCCTGGCAATCAGTGCCTAACATCTTCCCTACCCCCACATTACAGATCTCAAACCAGGGACACTTTTATGGCGAACTCCTGAGTCGATCTCTCTTTTTGAGCTCCATGCAAATAGATAAAGCCAGTCTCACGTCACTATGATGCAAACACAGTGACCATCCTTAATGCGAATCATTCTACGAACTGCATTTGAAAAGTGAAGTATGTGGTTTTAGAGAATATTACTAGCTTTTTCGGATACATTTATCACTTTAATCTCAGGAAGCGTCAGAATTGTTTTCATATCTTTCTTGCTTAAATCTGTGAGTTTTCTCCCTCCATAATATTACCACTCCTCCCCTGCCTCCTTTATTTATTTATCTTTTCTCAACAATGGCTCTAACACACCCTTGTAGATACCACCCTTGTCTTCCCCCAGTTTCCTGTGCAGAGATTACATTATCCCATATACAGTTATCTTCATTTTAGGAACTATCCTAAAGTACTTTCAGAGTTCCCGTAACTAACTTTCTGATGGGCCTTAATGAATATGTATGCAGTTTTCCTGTGGTGATTACTTTTCTACGCAACCCCACATAATTAGTTATACAACCATTAATCTTTCAAATTAAACTCCAGTAGGCTCTCAGAAATTGCAGTCATGAAAGGGCTGTTGTTGTCTACAAATCACACCAATCCAATGTTAATAATGATTTTGCAGAAGAGACAATATTTTCTTGGAATGGAGGCGATGAAGCTACTATTAGAGACCAAAGAAAAAAATCCTCTTTGCAACAGAAAGCAACTGGGTTTCCCCTAATTTGCCTAAACAGAAGTCAGTGAACAAATCACCTAATGTGAGCTTTTTCATAAAACAAGAATAACTGTTTAATGACCAAGGTTGTTTTTTTCACCGGCATATACGGATACGATCTGCATAAAGCCTCCTCTCCTTGCAACCGAAGCTGGAGGGAGAGGAAAGTTAATTTAAATTAATTTACACTGCATTATATAGAATACTAGTCTTGTTTCTGTGCAGCAGTTCTGATTAATGACCACGTTCATGATCCCAAACAGCTCTCTGTGTTCTTAAAGAGTGCCAGAACTGCAACTATTTAGGGAAATTCACTCAAACTTGCTTTGTTTGCCTGCAGGATATTTTCAAGGCTGCCACTCAAGACTGTTTATTTAATGAAGCATGAGACGACTGAGTATTGTTACGTAAGAACACAAAGCTCTGAAGCCGCTATTGACATGCTCAAGGTGATAAAAGTGTGTGTTTGATAGTTATTTGATGTAACGACTGTGAAATGTGTGTCGAGACTATACTGTATGCAAATCCCTCAGCGCTCTGCGCTTACTTGCTCATCTCTCTCTCTGGGTCTTTTCGGCCAAACAGCTTCCTTTCTGGTGTTGAAATGGGGGAAGTGTTTGCCAGTGTGCACCAAGCAAGCAAGCACAGAGATGGAGACACAGTACCAGTATGAGGGCTTAAGTGGCAAACCTTCTCAGGTCGGTGAGGTGGCTGACGGTGAGAGTGAATGTTAGGGCCAAGTATCCATGACAACCTAATGCAAGGACAGGACTTCATCCCAGGCTTTTAAGGTTGACCCACCAAACATGACGCCCTAAGAGCCCTCACAGTGATGGATGCTCTGTAGCTAGGTGCAATTACACGCAGTTTAGCTTTTGATGTAAACCTTTCGGGTTTAAATCAAAAGAAATAATCACAAAAGTAAGGTGAGGATATTTCTACTGTGTGGAAATGAGAGATTGTTCAGTGAGCACAACTTTTGATTGACATGTGATTTGCTTCGGAAGTTTGAAATACAGAACAGCGTACACACCTTGGGGCGTGAAAAATCTTCAGAGAAAACACAACCGTACCTACTGGTAAGATGAATGCTGTCTATTTATTTTTACTTGTCAAGGACTTTTCAAAAATGATGCAGTTGGTTTTCAACAACACTGGCCAAACATTTGTCAAGACAAGTTAAATGTACCTGTAAATGTTGTTTTCAGACAGAATTAATTGAGTTAATACTGTTTTTACAATGCACTGCATATATTAACACATTCACTCCCTATTAGGTGGAGGCGGAGTAATTTAATCTTGCCATATTTCTATGTTCTTTATGAAGAAACCATGTGGCTTAAAGCCATTGTGGTGAATTATTTTCTCCCCATTTATTTTTCTCTTCTCCTTACCACTGTGCAAGTTCAAAGCATTCCCACTTTTCCTGATTAAATAAAACAAATACCACGGCCATGTTCATATCGAAGAGTAAAGTGCTTGAATTTTTACGTCAGTAATTGTGTGTTTCAGATGGCAGTGCGGGGTTTTGAAGGAAAGGATGGCAAAAAATGTCATATTAGACATTTCCAATTTTCGACCTGTCAAGATGCCAAACTAATTTAAAGCAGACCAAAACAATGCGTCAGTGTTGTCAGTCCTCACCTCCCTTGTTACTCTTTAATGCTTGAATAAGAACAAGGCCTTGATAACCACCCAGTGTGGTAGGGGCATAACTGCAGGAGAGATGCAGGATATGAGGAAATGTAAAGGTGGTGGAATAGAATATGAGGAACACAGGCTGCAGGCAGCTCAGATTAGATCACAAAACTTTTTACTTCTAAACAAGAAATCTAAAAAAGACCAGCAAAAAAAGAGACAAAAACAAATTCTAAACTCTTTTGAAGAGAACAAAGGATGGAAGAAAGTTCAGAAAGTGTGCAAAAATGATGCATTACTGTTTCCTCCTTCTTCTTATAACCGCTGTTCCCTTTAGGGGTCGCCACAGTGGATTATCTGCCTCCCACTCATCTCATCCCTAATATCCTCCTTTGACACGCCAACCCTCTGCATGTCCTCCTTCACTACATCCACAAATCTTCTCTGTGGTCTTTCTCTTTTCCTCCTGCCTGGCAGCTCCATCTTCAGCATCCATTGTCTAATATATCCATTATCTGTTATCCTCTGCACATGTCCAAACTATCTCAGCCTCTCCTTTCTAACTTTATCTCCAAACTGCTCAACCCGAGCTGTCTCTCTAATCTTCAACTCTCACAACTCCAGCTCCACCTCCTGCGCCATCATCTCCAGACCATACATCATGGCGGATTTCACTACCATCTTGTAAACTTTCCCTTTCACTCTGGCTTTATCCCTCTGTAGTAGCTACAGCTCTGCACATCACCCTCGTTGCTGAAATCTGTCACCACATTTGTGTTTCTTAAAACTGATGCAGGTATTCTCTAATAGTATAGACGACCATTAGAGACATTTAATGGCACCTGACAGCAAGAGGACATAGGACGACATTGTTATAGCTCAGCAAAAACTAATGGCAGGTTCGGGATTGTGGATTATTCAAAAGAAATGTATGTTCCTGTCTCACACCAGCAGCAAAATGCTAATATTTCACAGCATGTTGATAAAGCTTCACATTTGCTTTTATTATTCGAGCAGTGCTGAATAATAAAGCAAGTCTGCTGCTGCTGTTAATAGTTCAGAAGCGTACGTTTCATTTTTAGGTCTGTTAGTTTTACACAAATGTATTTGGAACAGGTAAAGAAGTCCTGTTAGACATCCTCAGATTTCAGTAGAGAAGACTGGTGTGGAGATCTTGCAGCTTAAATCAAGTAATTTTATTCCCTGATCTAGTTCCTAAGATAAGTTAGCTGCTAGTTTTCACTTCTGGTTGGGAAATAGAGAAATCCCAATCCATTTTATCTGGTACCAAATTTATCCAAAATATCTACCCTGTCTCTGTTGCAAACACACAGTCATAGGCTTAGATACAGAATAAAGGTGCTGGTGGTGGGAAGAGATAGCATATAAACTCTTTTTGAAATTCAGAACATTTGCATTTCCCTGCCTCATTCCTATCAATAAAAGCACAGGAAGATGGAGATGACTTTTGTTTTGAAAAATTGCTTCTTTTTTTTTTTTTTAGCAATTTGTCTTTTTTTTTTCTCTCAAAATGAAAGCGGAGATATGTGTGTTATGTTTTGAACTGGAAGAAAGTATTAGGGGATCCAAATGAAGGAAACACTGCGGAGCAGAGCGAAAGAAAGAACAAAACAATAATCCATAGGAAGCAGGTGGGGCAGCAGGAATGATAAATGCCGAGAGAAAAACAGGAGTAAAAGCAGGCGATCGGACAAAGTAAAAGACAAGAGTGCTTTTAAATAGTGGGCTGACTAAACTCCGAGACACAGGTGGAAACGATTAAGCCACAGATAATGGTCATAAAGGAGGCAAGACAAGACAGGAAGTAAAAGCACCGGAGACAGAGAAGGAAAAGCAATTACTAAAATAAAAAGGCAGTGAGAATCGGAAAGATAAAGATTGTGGAAGGCACTGACATTGCGAAAACACTGGGAACTCTGGGACTGTAAGATATTCAAAACCCTAAAAGAACATCACAGAATACAAAACAGGAACCAAACCCCATGAAATACTAAACAAGAACCCGATTAAAAATGAACTACTAAAACAAACAGGGCTTTATGAATTACATAAAGCAAACAACCCACTAGTGGTGTGAATAGGTGTGACGTGCACATATAAAGAGGTTACGTGCCAAACAAAATATAAAAAAGAGGATAGGAGTTGTTTGGATGCCTTGGTTGTTTTTTAGGCTCCTCACGTACCACTTTCAGTATATTATTAGCCGAGGCACTAAAACCAGGGAAGCTGTATTCAGGGAAACAACCAATTTTTATGTGCCTATGCTAATTTATAAATGTGGAAAATTCCTCCTCGGAAAAATCTTCATAAAACCGTCTCTGGAAAACTATTTGATGAAAAGGTGCACTGTGACTTTGCCTTTTCTGTCAGCGCGTGCTGTAGGCTATTATCCGTCCAAAGAGACATTCGTTTGCTGGAAATGTGACATGAAATTACCCACAATCCCCTCCTGCCTTCCCATCAGATTGGCAGTTTCACAGGCCCCCAGAGTTGCAGCATAATTTAGGTAGGGATTTCAAGTGAAATTGTGTATACTTGTGTGTGTATCTGCATGCAAGTGTGTGTGTGAGAGCGAAGGAGTGAGAAAGCGACACGTATACTCAGGTTGAAAGATTGACAGTGAATTCCACTTTCTTTTCTGAAGATAAAGAAATATAGATGAAGTCAAACAGTGCAAACCTCTTTCCGTTGATGCTTCATTTGCAAATTCATTAGAAGGTAGTCTTAGTGTGCATGATTTGACTGTGCGAGTAAATTCTTCAAATGGCTCATTAACTAACTATATGAACTTCACTGAAATTCCCCCTTTAATCTGTCTCTTTTTTCTAACAGTATATGACAACTTGCGGTATAATATTAGCCTTCATTTCAAAACTAATTTGCCTCTGAATATTGCCTCAAGGTTTTGCAATCATATTCGGACTCAACAACCAGACACTGATGCCTCCAAGGTGCTGCATAGAGGCCCTTACTAATATCTTCTGGGATTTGGTAGCAAGAATCTATTCCTGAAGTAAGTTCGGAACACCTGGCTAAATCCCCGGACTAGAGACAGGACTCATCTACTAACCATCTGTCTGGCTACTGTGGCCAGATGTGCTGAGAACACTAGATCAGTAATGAAGGCAAAGCAGAGTGAGGAAAAATCTGGAAAAGAATATGCAAAATGCAGAAAGTGGAATAATACAAGTAGATGTGCATTATATTAAAATAAAGATGTGTTTGTAAGTTTTTTAGTCTGTGTTTGTGCTTGTTGGGGCTGCATGTTGTACTTTAGCTGACAGTGTTTGCTATCCTGGTCTTTGCCTATCCATGCTGCCACACGTAGCTCATGTTGAACACTGATTTTCTTGTGAATATAAATTCTGCCATTACTTTAGAGAGCGTATATACAGATGGGCAAACCAATCTTCTCTGATGGGCCTGCATTCATTATCCATTGTCACTGGTGATTTATGAGTCTGGCGGACCTGCGCACTGGCAGCCATATGTCTCCACATTCCTCCACACACAGGACCGTCCTATTAATGATTTTCAGATTCATCATCCAAAGGCACAATGAACACACCAAATGAACTGTTGATGATACTGACAGCACCTGGGCTTTCCCGCCTTTCACCTCCCACCTCGGCTTAACAAGCATAACTGTGGACTTTCATCCAGGGAAAGAAAAAGCTCCACAAAGCAATTTTGGTTTTCACCGAAGGGTGCTGTTACCAAACATAGACAGAGAAATTACCCTGTAAGAGTTATCCATCAGGCCACATGGCGTAATGTTGAGAAGGAGGAAATAACATCAGGTCCAAAAATGGCCCATTAGCTGATGGGTAATCTTAATTTGCTTCCCATTGTGAGGAGTGAGTCATTATCTAGTTAGCCTCCTAATACCATGTTAACGATAAGATGCACATCATCAGCTTTCAGCACACTGAAAACCCCAACTTTATACAATCAGTTTGCCTCCCAGCCTAGTAAATGCTTATTTACCACAGGGAAAGACCAAAACCCCCAAGCAATAAACAATATTTATTGGTAATGAAGACTGATAAATGAGTAACCAGGCTTGAGGCTTCAGTTTTTGAGGCCTCACTGAGGATTTCAGCAGCTTTCAGGCATGGAACCTAAGAAATGACAAACAGGAAGAGAGGAGGAGGCTGGGGCATGGAAATGACAACATGTATGAAGAGCAGGTTAACATTTATTGATGTATATCAGCTGATGTATTGGTCAGCTTTGGTCTATTAGATCCCTGTGACCCCTGGACCTATTTAAAGGGCTTGGATCTCTCCTCCTAAAGAGTATTACCCCAGGAGTGTCAAAGAGATTGCGAACCCTGGGCTTATCTTTACGCTAAAGTGGAATAAAAGGTCTTAACATCCATCCTTTTAATAGGAAAGTGGTACAGAGTGCTAAAGCAGAGTTTATTTATATGCCATTTTGCTAATTGTTACTCATGCTTTATTGTAATCAATGTATAATCAAGAACCGAAAATGTAGTTTGAGTAATGGAATGATTTTGCTGCCTGACCGTTTCACCTATTCTGGGAGAATTGATATGACTACGGTGCGTCCTTGGCTCTGTCTGTGTGAGTGAAAGCACCAAGTCAACAGAGCGTGTGTGCATCCATGGTGAGAGACAGAGAAATGTGAGACTGTCTGACTTTACCATGTATGGTTTTGAATAAAAGAAGATATATTGAATATGCTGTGATTCATAAACACAGGGCATGTATATGTAACTGCGCTAAAAAGAAGTAATGAAAAAGAAGCAGCATGGTAACTGAAGTACACAGAGTAATAATATTCATGTGTGATTGAGCTAATGATAAAGCCTGTTGAAGGACAGCATATAAATATACAATTATGTACAGTATATGGATTAGAAAATGTAAACATTGTAATGAATAACTGAACTTTGCCCTAGTTATTGGGTGTGAAAGGTTTTAGAAAGAGAACAACAGGGTGGATGTCACATCGGGTGTTAAGGATGGGAGGTGGGGGTAAGAAAAACATGTATAAAACACGTGTAAATGGCAGCTCTCCTCTATATCTGTACACCTGGTGAATTGCTTGGTTTTTACTTAAGTGATGAGGAACATAGACACCAAGGACCTTTTATCTATGCATCTTAAAACAACCTGAAAAAAACTTAATCTTTAACCTTAACTGTTAAACGAAGAACCCACAAATTAAAGGATTTAAGCAGGGGCAAAGCATGAGGCTCAATCACGTTAAAACCTTAAATTATGAGTGCCATGAGTGCACAAATCACTTCATAAATCACTAAAGATATTCAAAAGCTGCTGCTGGATGACTACGACTGATTTTGTAGAGAGAAAAACGAAGATAGTTGTCTGGCCAATCTCTATATTTCTTCTCCATCAGTGATGGTTGAAGACCGGATGAGGAAGTAGCAAGTCCACTAGGTTCTGTGACGTCCGTAATCCAACACGACAGAACGAGCACAGAAGAAAAGTCTCATAAATCCAATTTTCATATCGCATTTGTTTGGCTATAGCTAATCCTCCCGTACTCCTCATTTTATAATCCAACTGTGAACCTTTCGTATAATCCTTTCTTCAAGATGGTTCGTCAGCTTACAGTGAGGTCTGGGGGAATAACAAGCCTTTATTACAGAAACATCACTTTTTGATACGACGACTCCTGAGATCACATGACTCACATTTACTGTGTTTATTGAGCGGTAAACTAGAATTAACTGAGAGGTGGTGAGTGTCACATTCTACTCTCTGGCTTTAGAGAGGACAGACGTATTAGCAGTGGCCGAGGTGAGCTCGGATGGATTGTTGTGGTCTGCTTCAACAACCTCACTTGTTTGTGGAGCAGGAGCAGGAGCACAGGAGAGGTTACAGACAAATATCCAGAGTGGCAAGGTGAGCGGAGGCAGAGTGTGTGTAGGCCGGTAACTTCATGTGAGACTAGAGATAGACTGGAAAGAGCAAAATCCAAGCCTGCCTTGACCATAACAATTTGTATGTACAATGGTAACCTCAATGACTTCCTGTGCATAAGCTCTTGAACTTATTACAATGATATTACAGAATGATGACTTTTTATTATATTGGTTAATTCTAAATTCTGCATCTCAAATAAAATTACCATTAGCACAATCACATGTGTATATATTTCTAAAAATCTGTACTCTATCAACTGTACTAGAGCTTGATATAATTTAAATACTCCCCAGTGGATGAGACATTGGCGATCTTAACCTCTTTGGCAGCTCTTGCTCCTGAAATTTCAACTACTTATCTCCAGTTTTAATGGTACAGTATGTAAAATGGCACCACTAGATGTAAGTACTTTGCAGATTCTAGTCGTGGTTGTTGTCTGATTTCTTTGCTCTTTCAATTTAAGTGCATAATCCTAGCTAAGGTGGATGCCATAGGACAAACAACTCTGGCTGCGGTAGTGTATCTGTAGTGAGTGCAGACTGTCAGTCCGCTTTTAACCTCAGCTGTCAATATGACTGCAGGGTCATTATGGTGGGTGTCCACATCTATTAACTCTGCAGGACGCTGTAAAACTTTGTGAAAGGAGTTGATAAGTCAGTGAAGCCCACTTCTGTCCCACTACAGGGATACCGAGGTGAGCTCTGAACTTCTTTGTTTGCGTTTCTGTTTTTGCCTCTGTTAGCTGCTTTTATCCACTGTTAGCTGCTGTTAGTTGGCATTAGTGAAACATTTCTTTGTAGTGGGTCCACCAGTGTTGGACACTTGTGACAATGTAATTAAACTGTTTATTAGAAGGAAGTTTGGTTTTTAAGACACTTAAGTCTAACATTAGCTTGCATAATGTTAGCTTAGAACGAGCTGTTGTTATTGTTTAGCTGGCGGTTGTCGCTGTGGAATTGGATCGGATGTCTAATCTGCTGACAATAAGTGACTGTGACAATATCAGGAATAAATAAGCATGTTTATGTACATTTTAATGTATTAAGGTATTTAGGTTTGAGTCGAAGAGGAAGGGAAGGAGATGGAAATAAGGACGAGAGCGAGTAATGTGGTGGAGTAGGAGAAAGATACAATGAGAAGGGGATAATGAAAAAATACTCGTGCTGTCAAAATGAACGTATTAACCCAAATTAATCCGCCATCATGGTCAACGCGATTACAATTTTTAACGCAATTAACGTATCTGGAGTGCAGAATGACTCAAAATCCCTGAAATGTTTCTGTCAACACATTTTGGGCAGTTTGTCCAAGTAGAGTTACCTTCGCACAAAACGCAAATGGACAGTAGATCTGGTAATGACAGGCAGCTGAACCAATAAACTCAGTATGGAAGATGATAAACGCTCATTGGCCCTCTCTATGGGAAATTTGAGTATTAAAAAAATAACAAGACGGAACAGTTGACCGGCATAAAGTATTATGTACGTTGTGCAAGAAGGAATTTTCTTTTCACTGAAGCACTTGCAGCTTAAAATATCACATTGACGTAAAGCATACATTAGCTGTGGATGCTAGGACTTTGACTAACGCGTCACCCAGCTTGCAACAAACCGCCTACGCAGCATCGGAGACTCAGTAAGTCTACCTCGGAAATATTAACTGACACAATTGCCAAGTGGGTTGCAACAAACTGCAGACCTATTAATAATGTTGTGCTTTACATAGCTTTGGTTCCTCGTTTCAAGGACTTGAAGTGCCTCCCCAAGAGTGACAGAGAGAGAGTGGATAAATGTTTACAGAGTTTTTTGTTAAAGATGTTCAGTAAACATGTTAAGTGTGTATATTTTCCCTTTTTTCTCGAGTCTGTGTGCTCATGCAAAATGAAATGCGATTAATAGAATAAAAATGAATGATATTTGATCGTGATTAATCAAAAATGAATCCACAGTAACCCTGTGATGAATCTGATTAAACATGTTAATTGTTTGACAGCACTAATATATATAATATATTAGTGTCTACTTACCTATTAGTATATAGGTTTTTTTTAAAAGTTGTATTGTTAAAAGATTGAAGAAAACTATTCAAATTCTCTTTGAATTTAAGCATACATTCTTTGTGTTTATTCTGCATTTACTTAATTATATTGCATGAATGTCAGTTACAAGCTTAAATATAAAGTTGAAAAAATGTAATTGCAACCAGGCTACTGATCAAGTAATTGTGATTAATCACGATTAATTACAGAAAATTGTGAGATTAATTAGTTAATTTTTTTTAAAATCTATTAACAGCACTAAAAAATACATGTACAAATTTTACTATAGCGTGGTTCATCTGGCACATTACTTCTCTGCTCTGTGGTTAGTGTTATCTGTTCTGGCAGAGAGTCCATGTCAAATAGTGGGAAGATGTGCAGTGTGACAAAGCATACTAGAGTCACACTCTGTCCCCTGTCAGCTCACTTTAGGTCACCCTCTTTCCCCCAGTGGCCTTCTGGGGCTCTATGATTACGACTAACACGGTGGGATCAGGGGAGCCATAGCTGATGTGTTTCCCTTAGTGTATTAGCAGTCCCTTGTAAGATCAGTAATATATTCACAGTCATGGTTAAGTCAGCGCTTCTGTTACACTGTAAATAACATGTTGTAAAAACTGTGCACGGAGATTAACTTGGTTCTATTGCAAAATTTAAATTTGAATAAGTTCAAATATATATATGAAATCAACAATACATACTTTTAGTAAGGTGCAGACCAAATTGTTCGATGACAGAAATTAAGGAATATTTCAGTCTGCTATCTGAAAAATTACCCTCATGAACAACCAAAAACAAATGTGAAAACAGACTACGAATGCGTATCACATGCTAGCCTTCTCCCTGCAGAGATGTGCTAAGATGATGGGCATGTCTTTCACTGGATCATTTACCACTCATTGATCTTATGATTATCATGCTAACTGAGTTGTCAGCTAGGGCATCTGGCATCACTGATTCAGGCATGGCGATAGAGCTAGGAGGCAGGCCTATTTATTATGCATGGTCACACAATCTCTAGTTTCTTTCTCCAAAGGCTTAATTATGTGCTCAAACAAGCTCCTTTCACATAGTAACTTATACCTGTCCAGTCTTATTTAGTTCAAAAGCTGACAAATATGTATGGTACAGTTTCTACAGACACACCAAACAGGACATTAGTTTCTGTCATGTCAGCGCTGTTGTTTATTGCTAAATCATAGGATGGATTAGTGTCTCAAAAACACAATTTATCAAAATAAATGAAAGGAAAAGCATTAAAGCTCATTTGATAGCATAAATAGCGTTACTGTTTTGCCAAACTGTCAACGATGTCCCTCTACCTCGAGACTCAGATGGAGAAAAATAGTTGCGAGCTGTTTTGAATGCGACTACAGACAATGGTTTAATGATACTGTATCAGCCAGTCTGAGGCTCTGATTTGTTATGCCATAAATCTGCTTCTGAGTATTGAAAAAAACTAAATAAATAAAACTTCATAAATCATTTTTGCAAAAGTATTTTCACAGGTCTCCATTTGCATTGATATTCTAATCAAAATCCTTTTAGTCTGATTAGAAAATAGATATTAGTTAAGCAAGTCAAAACATAAACCCACTCAATTTGAAAAGTGCGTTGGAGTACAGTTTAATGCACTGCTAAAGACTATTCTAGCAGCTGCCCACAACAGTGAAGCATTTTTTAAGTTGTCAGGTTTTTGCGCTCACGAGCAGCACATTTGTACTTCTTAGGTAATTCATTCAAGATTAATTCATTCGTTGTGGTCCTTAACTTGTGTTCTTGTTGCACTTATGAAGAAAAAGTGCTGGCTTTCTTGTGCCATGTGTAAGATATTTAGTTGTAGGCTATTCCTGAATATTGGACCACATCGTGGTTATCTGCTCTTATGAGTGCTGAACTTGTTATTTCTCATCTCATTTCTGCTTTCTATCTGATGACTAGAATGTCCAGATCATCTCACCTTACTTCAGTCTGCTGCCTGCTGTTCTTGTCCAGCTGCAGGCTGCATCGTGACACCATGGACACATAGTCTACCTATTAGCACTTTCTGACTTACCGTCATAAGACTCACAGTTACTCCCACGCAATAGAAGAGGGCTGCAATTTTATGTGTAGCATCACCCACCTGTAACGCTGCACACATGCACATACACAGCAGGTAGCTTAATAAATTAGAAAAAAATAACTGTTGTGCCATTTCTCTGTATTGTTTTTCAGTTTTACTACTAACTGTTGTTTGCAAAGCTGATGTTTGAATTGATTGTTTGCATATATGCCCTTTCCCCCCCCCATTCTTTAACCTGAAAATATTTAGACTCACTTCTTTCACTCAGTGGTTCCTCTCATCCTGGACTGTCCTACACTCAAAATTATCCCCAAAAAATGTGATTCAAAGAAATTTAATAGTCCCAAATTCCTTCAGTGCAGATTTTCCCAAAAAGTTACACAAACTCATGAATTGTATATCTTTGACAGAACGTTAAAGGTGTCTAAAGTGTTTCGTTTACTTCTTCATCAGTTTTAGATAAAAAATAAACTTAACCACTATCAGTCATTCTACGGTGCAGCTGTAGTGTACTGTGTTTAATAAAGGGGGTATAGAGAAGAAGAAAACTAGAGCGCACCTTTATCTTTCAACACAAGGGAAGCACTCTTAATACAACTGTTAAAAATAGCCATATTAACCATCTTTACTATCAAATATACATTGGTTATGCATGATTTCATGTGATAATTATCCTTAAAAATACTTAAATACTTTAATGAAAAGACAATATTTGCCTTTTAAATGATCATCTAAGACATAAAAGTAAAATATAGGCTACACACTTTCAGTGGCTCACATGTGGCTAACAAAATAAACAGTAGTAAAATGGCAACGACCCAAAGCCTGCCTGCAAAGCCATAATACCTGCATAAATTTGCTTTTTAGAGCACTGAGTGGGGAGCACTTCAGTTCACCTACACTGTTATTCAGACTGATCTCAAAGGCACAGAAAATACACAACCATTACACAAGAGATGCTATGCATTGGGTGCTGATAAAAAGATTCTCTAAATATCTTGTAACAAGAGCATCCACAACTCAAGGGCATCAAATCATCTGCTAAGAGGAGAAACACCAATGAACACAAAAGTTGAAAATAATCAGGGAATCGGGGGAGGACAGACAGAAATAAAAACCCAGGACACTGAAGAGAACAGCCATTCAAATTAAGACAGCAAGTAATAAAGGAAGACGTAAATGCAACACTAAACATCTACGAGACAAGGGAACAAAGGGGAACAGGCATAAACAGAATGAGGCAACACAAGGAACCAAAGTGAAGATGAAGACAACAACTACCAATTATAAAAGCAACCATTAGAGACTAAGTTAGAGTAAGAAGTAACAAGTAAATACTAAAAAACAAGGGCTTAATATCACCACAAAATAATCCAGAAATAAAATCAAGTATATGAAACATAAAACCTGAACAGGAACTCAAACTATATCTAAATATCTAAATTAAGAATTCAAAACAGGAAACGAGAAACAAATAACAAATACATGCCTCTTCCCAGCAATTAGTTACCTGAGGTACCTGGATAAATCTTTTTTTCACTTTTTTCACAGACCTTTTTTTTAGGATGTCCAAATTTTCCTTTACGAAAACCGTTTTCCTGAGCTGTTGCCCTGCTGCTTGCAATAAGTGTAGCAGGAGTGGCTGAGGAGGTAGAGAAAGTCATTTACTAATTGGAAGGTTTGTGGTTCAATAAGTGCCTCGTCTAGTCTGCATGTTAAAGTATGCTTTGGGCTAGATACTGAACCTGAACATCAGTTGCCCCTGATGCATCCACCGTGAAGTGTGTGTGAATGTCAGGTTAAAAGAGCTTAGAGATAGAAAAAGTCTTTGAGGTCAAATGTCTGTGTAGGCCAGGGGTGGGCAACTCCAGGCCTCGAGGGCCGGTGTCCCTGCAGGTTTTAGATGTGTCCTTGAACCAACACAGCTGATTTAAATGGCTAAATTAGCTCCTGCAGTTCTCCAGAGGCCTGGTAACGAACTAATCTTGTGATTCAGGTGTGTTGACCCAAGGTGTGATCTAAAACCTGCCGGACACCGGTCCTCGGGGCCTGGAATTGCCCACCCCTGGTGTAGGGTCTCGGTCATCCAGGTCATGGTACTCTAAGGAGTTTGGAAAGAAAAGCGACTGAACTGAGTTTCTTGAAGTCCAATAAGCTTCCTTGGTTCTAAGAACAAATGGTGGCGAGTCCAGAGTCTTTAAGCTCTAGTGGGAGGTGTCCCTTAAGTGTATAATTGACCCACTTTTGATCATGTACCTCGCCACGTGAACCAAGGTGTGAAAAGGGGTGTGGGTCATTATCAGCAGAGGTTTCAGGTGAAACCATTGGGAGACCCTGCCTTACCCTATATGTGACTTATTGGGATCAACTGACGCAAGACGCGAGTGGGCATTGAGGCACATGGGAAGGGAGCTCAAAACTGAAATATAGGTGGCAGACAGACATGGTGTTGTAAGCAACCCCCTCTGTTTAAAGACGGTCGTTCACATTGGAGATAGATGGCTTCTTTTACTCCTCCGTTAAAACTGTCTTCTCTGTCCAAAATGTGAACATTGACATCCTCGACAGAGTGACCTTTATCCTTTAGAGGCAGATGTACAGCTTGTGCACTCAGTGTCTACAGCACAGTCAACAAATGGCAAACTATTATCCTTTGTATCTTCCCAGTGAACTTTATGTTTCTATCCACTGAGTTGATGTGAACAGTAAAGGCTTCTACTTTTTTGAGATTTAAAAAAAATGCTCTGGGTACTCAAATAGAGTAATAAGGTGCTATATAACTACAAATCTGTTTGTCATTTACAGCACTCTGGGGCCTTACCAAACCTATTGTGCCTAATGTACTTTTAAAACCTGACCGAAATAAATTTAAAATCACTAGAATGGGCAAGGGGGTAGGGTGAAGAGGTAGGTTGTTGCAAGCACCTGGGGTGTAGTGCAGACCAATGCTGTTTGAAAAATAGCTCGTCTGGCTGCAGCTCATTTCTGTGTTTCCTTCTAATCACACTGCAAAAAAACATTTCAAATGATTCACTCCAGTTCATGAGTTGGCGACTCTTTTCAGGGAACTAGTTTCTTTTGCTACCATCATGTTTTGTTACCAGCAGCTGATCATTGATGTGAGACATAAGTTGACCATAATGCTGTGCTTCAAGACCTACAATAAATTCATTCATATTTATTTTCAGAGTGGTGCAGCGACCATGACATTCTTTTTTCAGTTGTGATGGTCCATAGCTCTTTTGTCAATACCAGTTGTGAGGTTTTTCTTCTGCTTCCTTCTTTTCAGGTCCTGATCAATGGCCCCTCTGACCTCAGACAAAGGGGCAGTGTTGGGAGAGCAATCTCAGGGATGGAAAACACATGAGGGCAGGAAGTAGAGCACGTGAAACAAGAAAACAAGGTTAAGCAACAAAAAGCAGCAGGAAATGAGAGACATAGTTCAGACTGTTTGTTCAAAACCTCCCCTTTTAATTTTCTGTGGCCTGTGACCTATCTCTAGAGCTGCGTAACCTCTGAAGAATAGTTGAGGTGCACCATTTGTCACTTTCTCATAGCAAAGGAGGTTTTAATAGAGCAATTTAGTTCTTGTCCTTGCAGCTGCAGAATGTCCTCTATATTGAGCAGAAGCTCTTGGAAAATAATGTCTCTCCTTTCCTTTTTCATCCTCCTCAAACTCAGTAGCATCTTAAAATCAAAAGGAGACCAAAAATGCGAAAGACCTTAACAATTTGGACACAAGTAAGTGTTTCCTACAAGGCTGGGTCGTAGTGAATATTGTGAGCTCCTGGTCCTGTCATAACAGTCACCAGGTTCAGAGGGACGGGATGAGATCTTCTTTCAAAAACACACGCAACCACAGAGTTACAGCGTGAAAGTACTACCACAGTAAAATGTTGTTTGTTTGATTTTCTGTGTAAGAAAAAAGATATATTAAAAGAGATTGAAATTCAGGTCCCAGGCGGGTTTGTGACTCAGAGTGGAGCTGCAGGTAACAGATGGGATTTATTGACTCGGGAAACATCTTTATCAGCCAAGTCCAAGGTCGATAAACGTAGTGTCTACCTGTGAAGAGCTGTCAGTCTTTTCTGAGCATGACAAATGGCGTCTCATCTATATAAACCTGCAGAATTTGACATATTCCTGCAACATTTCATGACAGAGTACATATATAAACACCAGTATTTGGTCAGCGTTGTGCACCACACACAACTCAATCACTCATTTCCCCCTCCCCCTTTTTTTGTTTTTCTGTGACACACCATTCTTTTTGTTTTCCATTATGGCACAACAGCTTTGTTTCCCTTTTACATGTTCACATCGCAATCTGTCCAGCTGACACTGATCAATGGCAGCGGCAGTGTAACAGACCGCAAGAACAACAGGGGTATTGACAGCAAGAATGGATTTTACAGAAAGCGAGTGACTACAGTAACATGGTGACTGATTATGGGGAGAACTTGTCAAAGCAAATGACTTACTTCTTCCATTCCTCATTTTACGTCACCTACCACCCTTCCTTTCTTTCTGATGAACAGTAAGGTGCTCAAACTGAATGCAACGCCCGAGTATCATAAATGGAGGCTGGGATTCTAGTCGCTAATATTCCATCAACTTGTGCCTATAAATTAAAAGATTCTTTGCAGTCGAGCAACAGCGAACAAAAGTTTGGTGCCATTACTTTAAATAACTCTAGATAGGCGTGTAATGAGAGAATTCTTTGTCAGACAAAGAATAGCCTTGTCAAACTTCACATACAAAGCTGCATTTATTAAACCAAAGCTTTTAAAAATCCAACTAAGGAAGCTTCCAGCCACTGAAGCATGAATTTCAAAAGCAACCATTCAATTTATTCAGTCAGAAGTTCATACACTGCCCAAAACTATTAAAGGGACACCCACTAAATCAGGGTATTGCATCAAGTCAATTAAATGTCTGGGATATTGATCTGGTTGGTTAAGTAAGAGAGGAGGTTGTTAATCAGTTTCAGCTACTTTTTGTACTAATGAAATTAACAATGAGACATCAAAAAACAGGAATGGTTTTAAAAGTGTGGGCCACTGACATTTTTTCCCCATTTTTTCCCTTCTCATCTTTTTTGACTGTTATGATAGTGTCACTACTAGTAGCACGAGGCGATACCTGTAAACTACAGTGGTCCAGCTCCTCCAGGATGACACAGCAATGCATGCCAACGCCAGAGGGTTTGCTGTGTCTTCCTGACATAAAAGCGTTACAGGAGACTTTTATTTTAGGAACACTGAACAGAAGATCCTTAACCCGTCAGCAGGATTAATATCTGCTCTTTTGTGCATAAAGGAACAGGAAGAGCAGTGCCAGAACTCTGCACAATGACCTCCAGCAGGCCACTGGTTTGAATGTCTCTGACCAAGCAATCAGAGACATTTGGCCCAACATCCTCCAGTGTGCCAGAGTATGTCAGGTGCCAGCACAGTGGAGCTTGATTTGCATTTACCATGGAACACCAGAATTATCACGTCTACCACTGGCATCCAGTGGTTCACCCGGAGCACACGTGACAGACGTGAAAGTGTCTGGAGAAGCTGTAGAGAACATTATGCTGTTTGTAACATCAATTGGTATGGCCTGTTTGATAGTGGTTTCAGCGATGGTCTGGGGAGGGATATACATGAAGCGATGCACAGACCTCTACAGGCAAAGCAACAGCACCCTGACTGCTATTAGGCATTAAAATGACATCTTCCTACATTGTTGAAATGTATAGACAATGGGTTCCTTTGTCAATATGCAGGCAATTTCTGGAGGAGGGAGGCATTGATACCACTGACAGGAGGTCACCTGACCTAAATCCAATAGAACACCTCTGGGACTTCATGTTTCTGCTCCATCCGACATCGCCAGGTTGCACCTCAGACTGTCCAAGAGCTCAGTGATGCCCTGGTCCAGATCTGGCAGGAGATCTCTAGGACACCATCCAGTGTCTCATTAGGAACATGCCCTAACATTGTCAGTCATGCACAGAAGCACACGGGGTCCGTGCAAACTACATTGTATACCCCCCCTCCCCTTCCCGCAGCTGGGCATTTGTTGTGATGTGTTGTAACTCTGAACATGACTTGGTTCATTTCATTCTGCATAAACTGAACTTTGAGCTGGCTTTTGCAAAGTGTGAACTTGACAAACATCTGCCAGGGTTGTTGGACTTCTGCCTGGGGGAAAGTGAATACCAAATTCTTCATTGCTGGATTTTTCTCAAGAAAATGGAGCCCAGACCATGCAAATGATGGACTAGGAATATATTAAGTAAATTTACTAGGGGTACCCACACTGATGCAATGAATATAAATCATTTGTGGCTTTATGCGTGTGTGACTTGTAGGCTTTCTTGGACATTTGGAACAGCTTTTCCTCTTGATGGTGAGTGAACATTCAACCTAATAGAACTGCACTGAAAATGAATCGTGTACTTTTTCAAAGGACAAAGTTCACATTCAAAATATAAGAACCAAAGTATTATTGGAAAAAACAAATTCAGCTTATTTCTATTTGATAATAACATTTATATTTAAATATGGAAAATAACTGTGCTCATCATATCTAAGAAACACAAAAGCAAGAATTAGGAGACTTTTAATTATCCCTTTTAAGATATGGTATGAGTGTCTGGCACGTTACTGAAAACAGCCTTGTTATAAAATCTTTGGAAAGTGACAAACATTTGTCTTTGAATGTAGAACTTGATTTGTGTTTAATCTACAGTACTGTGCAAAAATCTGAAAACTTACACATGAGCATGGTGTGTAAAGTGTCCTTAAAAATTTGAGGAAACTTGACAAGAAGAGTACAAAAGAAGAAGTTGCAGGCCTAAAAAGATATCTACAGCAGATGAGAAACGGGGAAAAATGAAGCAAAGACCTGACAAGACTTTCTGATTTTGATCCATCATATTTTCCAACACCATCTCAAAAATGTCTAACCACTATCACTATCTGTCAATGATTGATAAAGATCTCTGTCTGAATGATCATAATCAACCATGGATTGGCCTTTCTAGAAGGAACAGTGCAACTCCATCAACACTCTCAACATAAACATTGAACCTATAGTGCTCTTTCTCAGCAGGAAGCCATATTTCTGCCTGCTGATTGCGTCTCAATTTAGCTTCAACAACTCTTTCCCATCCACAACCAGAGCCACAACACCCAAAATGGGGGCGCCCATGGACGGTGTGGCTCAGTGCTCTGTATCATAGTTTTTGTTTGGAAGTGTGTGATAATTTTGCTTCTGATCCTATTTACCTTTTGCCATGCAAACATCCACAGTTGGATATATACATCTTTTTAAAATTATAAAATGTTATAGTTTTTCTTAGTCTGTACTATTCAAGATTGATATTTGGGTTATCAGTTAGAGTGAATTGGTGATCATAAATGGAAGTTATTCAACTAATTGTGAACTCTGAAGTGCCTCAAAGGAACTGTCTTGGCTGTCTCATGTACATTTTTTGTATAGTTTTTATTAATTATTTTCTCTTAGCATTAAAAAAGCTTTGACTCGATTGTATGCTGATTATACTTCAATAACATCAATTTTTAAAAATATACTTTAAAGGAGGATTTCTTTAGATTCAGTACTTTTTGGTGTAAAAGGTTTTTTAATAACTATTTCCCTATAAGTTGTGACATTTATGTGTTAGAATGTGATAGATTTAGTCTGCTCTGTCATCTTCTTTGCATAATTTGAACCATGTCAGTTATAGTTATTTCAAAACCATGGCGTGACAAGAAGCATAGTGCATCAAAACTCACCAGAAACCAGTATGATCAAACACCTACAGGATTTGCCCAAACAAACCAAGACCCCAACTCTGTTACCAGCATCCTGGAGCAAACCCCTGACTGACCTGAATGTATCCTTGTGGATCCAAGCTGTTTTGACCACACATTAGGTGGGTAGTTTTAATGTTGTAGCTTATATCAGTGTATTTGACCAGAGGCGTAAACTGTGCCTGCACTCAATCAGTACTGCGTCTCAAGTCATGGATTGCCCTTTTCAAAATTCACAATGAATTAGAACTATTGAACTGATCTGAAACAGCCTGATTTCGAGCTGTTATAAAGTATTGAATTTTACACTTAATCTTTTCCAGTTTAATTTCTTTTTTCACCTGTGGCACAGCTCAGGTCATTGAGAAAATTACAGGATCAGTCTATAGTCTTTAATATCTGTCTACAGTTTAGGTGGATGTTTTATAACTCGCTGCAGGGGTGTGTTGTGAAAGTTGTCTGAAGTTCTGATTTGGATCCTTCCGGCATTACAAGAGATATCGGGGTAATTTCTCTCTTTGATACACTGCTGGGATTCAGCGTCCATGCAAACAATGATGGGATTCAGTCTTCACAGCTGGGAAGATCATTTCAAAGTACCTGAGCACAGCTAAGATATTTTGTTTTCATCTTACAGGCATTTCTCCTATTTCAGAATGTGGCGTTTTCTCCAACTAATTAGATTTCACCAGTTGTGAAAGTCTTCGATGTGTAGAAAACTTAGGATGTGAAGAAATTCAGTTTTGGCTGTTAAAAGTCAAAATATTATAATGTGTGTCCAATTAGTTTAAATACGGGCCCATCCGCTGATCTGCCTGGCCTTTTGAAGCTGTGGGGGGTATACTTAAGATTAACTGTATCCTTTAATGCTTAATTCAAGTTTACAAGGTTAAAACTGTGTTGGTGCTCATTATTTTTCACAGTTTAGCATCATATAGTAAATCCTTTTTTATTTAGTTTACATAGTGAACATGAATGCTGAGGACGGCACTGAAGTACAAAGTGTACTCTGTTAGATTTTAATTGAAGTCAGTGAACGCTATCCACCTTTTACACCAATGCATTATCAACACCAAGCCAAGAGCTTACTCACAGAGGGGAGATGTGATTGCTTAGATGTGTCTGAACATTTGAACCCAACACTAAATGGCTGCAAAAGTCATTTTGAGGCATTGTATACTGTGAAGTCAAGACCCTACAACATTAGAGATGGAAACTATCCATCTAAATGAATAAGCTCTTTGCAACAGTGGGTGGGTGGGTGGGGGTGGGGGGGAAGAGTTTCACACAGAACCACGCTCAGGGTGGGAGGGCCACCTGCTGCTGCTAATTGGAGTGACGAGAAAGAGAGAAAAGCAGAGGACAGAAAAATGACAAACAGCATAAAGCGCAATGTGGCTCAAACTCTAAGATGATGTTACTTCTAAATGACTGCTCAGTTTTATTATTAATGTTTCAATTTACAGTAAAGATAAAATAGAAGACATTGTCGGTCTCAGTTGATCCATGAAGGCATAAAAAACAGAGGGTAAACTGCAGAAGGAAATGAAAAGCAATGATCTGTGACGCTTTCAGCATGAAGTGGATCTAGAAGACCGAGCAAAGAGAGTATATACAAGCTGATGCCATGCACAGCTATTGCAGGGCAAAATAATAGACACAACACAAGTGTTGGTGCACTGGCGGGGGTTTTTTCTTTCATTTTTTAAATGTTCTGTGTCAGTTGCAAATCGTCTCTGTACTTGAATTTGAATGCAACTACATGCAACAGCAAATCATATGGGGTTCAGATGCTTTGCGATCAATCATTGACAGTAATCCATTTCAATAATTACAGCATGTTTATCAGCTACTTTGATATCTAAGACACGGCAAGCCCAACACTACTAATATACTGTTCATACAATAAGATGCACACAAACATAACACATGATTTTCTGTCAAATCAATGTTGATACCTTAGAAAACAAAAAAACTGAAAATAAATATAGAAAAGCATTTTCCTTCATGTTCAGTTTTCTGAATATTTTTAGATCTTTAGAAAACCGTGATGATTCACTTTGAATAGCACAGGTGCTTAGCTCTATCCACCCACCCATCCCCGCTGATCCCCTCATAATGGTGCTGCCTTCTGCAGAGACTCACAGACACTAATAAAAAAGTATACAGATTTGTGCTAGAGGGAAGAAATCTTTGATATTCTAATTCACTAATTTTCTTAACAAAAACATCTTCTGAAGAAAAGCAAATGCAGCATCGTCACAATAACAGTGTAGTCAAATGTTCAGAAATGACAACAAATAATGCTCCGTGTCTTAATGGGCTGTTATGTATGCATTAAAACGGTCTAGAAGAGATGTTTTTTTCTTATTCAGCAGATGATTGGAAGAGCATCTGTCAGGTAAATAAAACATGAAATGCTATCAAGCGCTCAGAGTGAGAGAGAGAACGAGCTATATTCTTTGATGCCCGAGAGCTGAGTTCCTCTCATACACACAGGGAGAGACATTATTGATATATTAGTTTTAAATTTTCATTTGTAGCTTTGGCACAGAGTCATTTTCATGCAGCATTAAGTTCCATCTCTAAAACCTGGGAAATTACAAATTTCCTTTCTGAAAAGAAAGAAGAGATTCTCAGAAATGACAAAAAAACAAACACAAAACAACACAGAAAATGTATGTTTCTCTTAATAATTGACCTACTTCCTGCATGCAGGAAATGAGAAATATCAACCAGCATAGTTCCTGCGATTTAGTTGCTTTAAACTTTTAAAAGAGTCTCTAATGTTTGCCCAAAACATCAGCTTTGTTTGTTCATTAAAACTTCAAAAAGCATTAAAAGAAAAGAACTTTACAAGCACCCACGTGGACATGTGCTGAGTCCAAGCCCTCAATTTGCAAGTGTATATTTTTAAAGGCTGAGTTAAGGCCCTGAAAGAGGGGGAGCCAGATTTTTTTTTAAAGCCACATCTCCTCCTGCAGCTGTCATCTCTCTCCAATCCCCTCCAACCAGATGAGCATGGGTGTATGCACGATATTCATACAGCAGAAGATTAGTCAGTGGTATAAAAAGTACCCACTGAACCGCCACACTTTGCTTCCTATTAAGACTTTATAACCTTTCTGCTTTTTTTTAAGGTCCCATAACAGACTAGATGTTTTTGAAGCCTGAAAATAGAGCCCAGTGGAGGAGCAGGAGTCGAGTACCTCTTAAGAACATTTAAAATACAATACGCCGAAAGCCTAGATGGGATTATTTGCCCAGTGACGCCAAAAACATACTGCCTACCCCAGCTTTTAAAAGCTCACACACCAGTTGGATTGATTGACATTTCTGCTGCCAGAACACTCTCAGATACTTGGTCTGAAGTGAGTCATTTACATACATTGGATTAAAGTCGAGATACAGATTTTATTTTTTAAAATTTTGCACATCAAGAATTGTTTTGAGTTTTCAATCATTTTATTTCTCAGAAAGTCCAGAGGATTCAGCTTCAGATTTCAAGCACAAAGCCACTCGGATCTCATGTTTCAGGGTCAGACATAGATGAGCGCAGCCGGCCAAACTTTTGAAGGAAGTCTGCCTCAGCTTTGACTAAAGCTTCCTCATCGATGTACACTGCTGGTCTCCTTGCTGCTACAAAGTACTGCACCTTCCTCAGGGTCCACCCGAGGACATACATGAGCAGGCCACACACAGCTGCAGTCGACCTCCCCACTCCAGCGTTACAGTGGACATAGACTGTGTGGCCATTCTCTAGGAGACCATGAAGCAAGAATACAGCCTGAGGAAGCATCCTGATCCGGCCTGCAGAAGAAGACGGCAACTCATAAAAGAGATACTGAGTATTTGTGTATTTTTCTTATCCTACTTATTTCAATTAAAGGACTGGAAGGGGAAGCCCTCTCCATAATTTCTGTCTTTACTGCAGTCTGTGGCATGCAGCAACAGGTCAGTTAATTCCTGATGGATTAAATCTTTACATTTTTTCGAGCTAAGTAATGCTCCTGTGCTGCAGGCTGTAGTTTTTATACTGACATTACTCAAACAGAAATAAACAGTGCATTTGCTGGGGGCAGTTACCTGTAGCTGTAATTACTATAGGTAAGAAAGACTGAATGCATTCCCATAGCTCAAATGTGTTTTTTAAAGTTTCTGGCCAACGAGATTGGTAATAAATGGAAAAAAAACCCCCCAACAAAATTCGCTATTAAAGTGTTTGGCCACAGCATCCTGCCAGAACAGTTTCAGTGTGCCTGCAACTCTAATGGAGGGATAGATGGCCATTTTTTCCAAAAGATAGTCTCTCATTTGATGTTTTGATGATGGTCATAAAGAAACATAGAAAATGCTGAAAATCCCTCATTGGTGTTCAATTAGGTAGGAATGTGATGACTTTGAGGTCATTTTCCCCCTCATCCAAGCATACAGTGATCACTTATTCCATATGAATAGATCCTGGGACAGACCGCTCCCATCATATTGGAAATAACTCATCATGGGATAAAAATGACCTCACAGAACAAACCAGCATCTTAGACATATACCAGTGTCTAAGATTAAGAATATGCTGATAATTTATCTAATCACAACACTTTTTTCTACTTGCAGGCCACAGGTACAGTTTTTGTCCCACTGCACTCAAACAAATCTGCATCTTTATTTGTAATGAATGGTTCCTTCTATAATATCCTGCTCTGTGTAATTGCTGATGGAATATAATTGCTGATACAGGCTGTTCTCATCCCGTACTCACACTCTCAGTCATCTGTGGAAGAATTGATATCAAATGGGCATTTCTGTCTTGATGAATGTCCAAATTAAATTGATCAAAGGCATAGGGCCTGCTTTTCTCACACATGGATTAAACCTAGACTATAAAACTTTTTTTTTTCTGGACATCTTCAATTTGTTTTTCTATTACTGTCCATCGAGCTTTACCCTCCGAACAGAATTCCCAGTCTCATGTTGAACCTTTGAATAGCTCTAAGTTCATAATGTTTTAATGGGGTTAAACACACTTAAGAGGTTCTACTAGGAATTAAAAAGGGCTTTTTCTTCAACCTTGTATGACCAGAAAATCGTCCTTACCCTCAGTGCTCATGTCCGGTGTGGGCAGCCACACATACACAAGGCCACAGTCTCTGTACAAATGCATCATGGTCTCTGGGGTCATGGTTTCGTCGGGGTTACGCCGGCAGCCGTAGGAATTGTTCACCACATCCCACTCTGTCTGGAAGTTCATCACTGCAGTAATTCCCAGTTCATACTTCATCTTTACTGTCACGTGTTCCACCTGTCGAGGGCAGCTGCCCAGCCAAATACGTGGCAGCACCCTGGGGTCAATAAAAAGACGTGTACACTGATTATTTACTTGTATGTTAAAGTGATGATTATGTGCTAAATGTTCTAACCTTCTAACAAGTCATTTTCATCTCAATTTTTTCTTAGATCCTACTAGCCAGACCATCCATTAAAAAACTTTCAAGTGTCACAGTCTCTAACTATGTGTTTATCAAGTATATAATATGCATAATAAAGAATAAAGAAGAATGAAATGTGAAAACACATTTAAAATCCATCAAGAGAGCCTAAAACTCTCAGTGGGTAACAAATAAAATAGGTAACACAGAGGCTGATGGAATAGCTAGGACTTTCAAGGTGCTCCTATAAGCAAAGCAATGATGACAGAGCTATCAGAACAAAGCTGACCATTATAGATCAACAGTAAGCAAAAGTGGTTCACTTATGTGTCATTGTCTTACCTTCTTCACACTGTTCCTCATAGTAGTGATGCTTTATTGACCCCCTCATCCCCCTAATTTTCTTCCCGACCACTCTGGTTTGAGGCAGACTCCACTGGTGTTCATTAGCATGCATAAAGTCAGCGACTAGGACGTGACAGGCAAAACAAAGGCGACGCCTTTAATACCTGATGTCCCAGAGCAGCTCTGCAGTGGAAGTATCTGGAGCTTAACTTCACCTCTGTTTTTCCCTCCCCACAAACCTCATCATATCACAGTTTAGCGATATGTCATATGTGGATGAATTGTGTGGAGTCTTGTTGTTTCCACTGTGCCTTCCTCCCATAGTACTGGTTATGGTACAAATTCTAAATTCTAAATGCATAAATTGCCCCTCTCTATCATCCCCGTGTTGGACTGGTTACCAGTTGACAATTGCTGAGATAGGCTGGAGCCCTCCTATGACCCTTGATAAGTGGTTAAGAAAATGGATGGATGGAAGGACTCTTATTATATGAACCAAGCAGCCAATATAAACCGAAAAACAACAAGTTGTGTATAACCTGATTTCTTGTTACCTTTCGAATGTGTGTAGCATTTTTTCCTACTAGTTTATTTTAAAATGGAAACAAAAGATGCACTGGACGATTCTAAGAGTTTATTTTTTTCCTTTTCATGAGCTCATACACTTAGAAGTGCAGTAATATCCTATCTTATGAGAAAGATGCCTTTTTTTGTCTCTGGTCTTTAGTTGTGAATCAAACTGAAAAACAAATGTCTCAATCTGTTGAAATAAAAATGATAAACATCATAAAAAAAGGCTGAGTAAGCCTTGGGCCTTCTCTCTAAATATGAGCTTGACAGATGACTTACCAGCTACAAAGTGAGTGGTCTCCCCGCAAATGTTATAATGACTTACTGCAGAGTGTGTGTAACACTTTGGGCTATATGGATGCAAGGTCTGAGAGACTAATTTAAAAAGCTATTAACAGGGAAGATACAAAGGCACAGTGCTTCCTATTGAACACAGGTCCTTGACATAAGCCTTGTAAGGTCTTTGGACACAAATTAAAACCTGATGGCACAAGCCAAGCCAGCTCATTCTTATGCAAGTTATGTGCTTGCTGCCTCAGGGGTCTGGGGCTAATTTCTGAAGTGCCTGGTATGCCATGGCACCGAGTCTGTGCCTTACAAACGGAGGGCATGCACCGGTAGGCTGTGTAACTACTTGGTCTCTGCCATTTAAGACCAATATGTAGCGTTCATTGAAACATGAACATACGGTACTGTAAAAAAAAAGGTCTTGAGCTACCCCAGGTTTCTTTGTTTTTTGCTGGGAAAATGGGAAATGGTTGCGGAGATTTATTGAAATGCTAAACATACATGGAAATACAGCATATAAGGCAGAAACAGAGTTTGGATTTTATGGATGTGGCAACCTTTTGTTCCATTCTGTCAAGATGATTCCAGATTGCTCCAGTTATGTGGAGATGCAGGCTCTGGGGAGGCCAATCCATGGATGATAGTCTTTTTTGGGTCCCCTTCTACCCAGCTATGCTTTTACTGCATTGGCAGTGTGGTTGGGATCATTGTCATGCTGAAAAATGAAGCTGCTGCTCATTAGATGCTTTCCAGATGATATTGTATGATGAATAAAAATCTGATGGTAGTTTTCTGCATTCATAATTCCATCAATGTTGATAAGATTCCCAACAACCAACAAAGAAAACCATTTCACATTTGGATCCATCACTCCACGGGACCTGTTGCCATTGACTGTAATTTGCCATATCTCAACTTTAATGTCATTTTCCCGTCTTGATGGCCACCCTTCTATTAAGACCATGTTTAAGAAGCCTTCAGTTAACAGTAGATAGATCAACTGTTGGGCCTCGTGCATTTCTTAGGGCCTTTGACAGGTCTGTGCTGGATTTTTCTTAATACGTGACTTTCAGATACTGTTCATCAGGGTTTTTTGTTTTGTTTTTTTTAATTTTTTAGGTCTGCCACTTGTTTTTTTCATCATTTTCTAATCCAGTTTCCTAAGATTTTGGAAGGAGACATACAAGACTGGTTCATCCCCTGAGTTAGGTTCCCTTTTTATGCTTGAATGATTCATAGGTCAGTGTTAAGCCTCTTAACACTGACAAGAGGGTCTGGCTCCTTGTAAGCAAAATATAAAAAAATGTAGGATGCCTCAAGACTTTTGCACAGTACTACACATCCTTCAAACTATCTAAAATAACTTTTATTATATAATTTTATAATATTTTTTATGGCACCAGCTCTTAGGCAAAGGACATCTACAGAAGTTTCATTTTCATTGGCTACAACCTGAACATGAAATGAGTAGCAAAAGCCAGAAAATGTTCTGACAACAGGTGTTGGGATCTTATTTTTACACCTTATTTGACCCAAGAAAGGATAGTAATTCAACACTACGAGATTAACTTTTTTAATATCCATATGTTTAACAATACACTTGTACTTAAAAGTTCATCTTTTCTCACTTTCACAGTTTTAAACCATCTTGAAATCCAATGTAAGCAATGCAAGAGAATAACGTATCAGTCAAGTAGCCAGCGCTGTATGAATTGCCTTAGAAATCCAAATGAATTCTGAACGATGCCATCTCCTCTCTCTTAAGAACCCAAGCAAGGTTAAGGAGGTGATAATACAACTGCTAGTGGTCTACCTTTTTTATGGGTAATCATTTTAAAAGTGACAGAGGAGTTATAACTAAATGAGGAACGGCAAGGTTAAAAAACAAAGACGAGAACCGGGCTTTGTCTGTCCTGTAAAGAATGAAGGTTTTTAAACTCAATGACTATCAGGAAGAAAGGACACGGTGACATGACTAATGCTTGCAGTACTTCGCAGAAATCTTCTCTGACGTTTTAGTGTCAGAACGGAGAAGAAATTAGGCGCTCATGGACAATACAGATGAAAGCACAAGGCTCGTTGCTGAATATGCTTAAGTTTGAAAACTGTAAGAAAAGTGTAAGAAGACAGGGTGATGCAATTCTCAAGGTTGTTCAAGTAACTATTTGGAGGCATAATTTTTAAGACACATGCCACATAGTGATAATATCCAAGGCTCAGTTTCCAGCAGAGGGACCTCCCACCTTCTTCTTTTTGGCCTTGTTTTGGTCTCTCTTAAAACTGCAGACCGACAAAAGAAGGCAACATTACCAAAACTTAATTCTGAAACAAAGAAACAATCATATAGATATTAATTTCCCCCAGAGGAGCTAACTAATTTTTATAGCATTATTAGGCAAATATTGCAGAAAAGATTCAAAAATCATTGCATTTCATTATTACGTCTATGCATCTGTGTGTGTATATGGCTGAAGAGGAAGTGTGGTGTTGGGAGTGAGCGGTGGGGTGGATCTCCATTTGTATATACTCCAGGCTACAACACGAGTAGCAATCTGGACGTTTTAGACATGGTGTAAAGAATATATTAATGTTCAAATGGCTAAAAATCACAAAGAACCCCCCCAAAGGAATACTTCTATATTTCCGAGAAGATGTTTTATCCACTTACTTGCAGAGAGTTTGCAGAGCAGATATATAAATCATTCCCACGTCTGTATATTAAACATGGAGCTACTTTCAGTGAGGTGAGACTTGTTTGAAATGCAGATGGACCACAGGTGACTCTCAGGCTCTGTCTGAGGGTAACAAGATGTGCGTACTAGCACCTCTACACCTCAGGTTATTAAGTTATAAACTACACCCTATTTTCCATTAGGTTGCCAGATTGACTTTGCTATACTTTTTTTTCTTTACTGCTGGCTTGAGCTGGCTTTTGCCTCATGAGGTATATAGTTGGATCAACATTTGCTGTCATCCCAATAACACCATTTTCAGAGAAGGAAGCTCCGTATCAAAAGGGTCTGGGGCGCTAAACTAACCTACCTGCAGCCCAGACCTGTCACCCACTGACAACCATGAAAGTATCCAACAGGCTTGTTCTTTAGCTCCTCAGACAGAAACCTGTTAACTGTTCCCACCTTATGCTTAAAGACAAAGGAGGTGTTTGCGGTTAGAGCTCCTCAGAAGTGGAATGACCTGAGGAAATACGCATTGCCTCATCTGTGTCTTCTTTAAATCACTGTTCCATTCATATTGTGAGGCTTGTTTTTTAAAATTTTGTTTGACCATCTTCTAATATAGATTCAGAGTTTTTGTCACTCTAAGCTCAACTTATATCGTTAATTTTTATGTCAACGATATAATTACAATGGAATCACATTGCTTCTTAATCTTAGTTTGATGTTGCACTTGAGTCATGTGGGTTATTTTAATAGAAATGCCCATTTTTGTGCTTTACAAATAAAATGTATTATTAATTTCAAAGCTGTTCCAGTTGATTTCTCAGATGTAACAATTATAGAGAAAAGATGCAACACAGAGTAAAGGAAATGTGTTGCAAAATGGTGATTAAAGAGCTATTTATTAGATGGACTAGTTGTGTCTATCTGACCTTATTGCTAGCATCCTTCGCCTTTACTTCAACATCTGTGCTCTTCCTCTTTGTCACCAGTTTGGCAGCCCCATATTCACCATCCTTTGTCCAATACGCACACTATCCCTCGTCTGCTCACGTCCAAACCACCTCAGCCTTGCCTCTCTAGCTTTGTGTTCAAACTGCTTAACCAGAGCTGACCCTCTGATATACTGATTTCGACTTCTGTCCATCCTGGTCACTCTTAATGAAAATCTTAGTATCTTCGTCTTTGTCACCTCCAGCTTGGCCTCCTGTCAATCTGTCAGAGCGACCATCTCTAAACCATACATCACAGCAGGTCTCACTACCATCTTTTAAATGTTCCCTTTCAGTCTCGCTGCTATCCTTCTATCACAAATCACAAACCTCAATCACCAAAACAAATAAATAAAATAAAACCAGCCTTTCCTAACCCACTGAACTGTGATCATCATAGAATTACTTAGTAAAAGTGCAAAACTGTCTTTACATACCGAAATTTTAAGAAGTGTACGAACGTATAACACTGCAAATTATCCTATATTAAGGATAATTAGAACATCATGCAGAAAGCGTGTATATGTACTGTATTACCTGGAGAAATGTATGGCCTTCTGACCAGCCACACTGAAGTAAAAGTTGGTGGTGTGCCTCATCTCATCTGTGTGCCCCGTTTCTTCTATCCAGTGGCCGATCGGGTGGCAGTGCACGCCATCCACCACATTCTTATCATCATATGTACACCATCTGTCATGGCTCGGCCCGCTTCCTGGTGACAAAGATGACAAGCACGTTAATGCATATAAATCAGGGACGTCAAACTGATTTTCCACGGTGTGTCACATGCGGCCCAGATCTCGAGTGTAAAGTGTAAAGAGGTTAAACTACACATTTAGCTGAGATGTCTTGAAATAAGAAACAGATTTCAACAGTATTTCTCAGTTTTTCTACATGACAAAGAGATGGTGTTGTAGTAAACGAAGAAGAAATGTGTCAGCATGATTTAAACTGTATGACAAAAATATGTCAAATTACATAAAAATAGAAATGAGTTTCAGTTTTCTGGGCCCACTGTAAAAAGCATACATTTCTATAGCAGATTGTAAAAAAACAAACAAAAAACAGGCACTTTTCTGTTATTTAACTGTTAAATAACTTAATTTCTGTGATGCACTATAAATAGCCACTGGGGGGAATTCTTTATCAACAGGAGAAGTTGTAAAACTTCTTATATTCTAAAGCTATCCAGTGTGGCAGATTGGAGTAATCCCCGGGACGATCTGATATCCTCGTGTTGGTGTTGTTCCCTCGTCATCATAAATAATGTTGTTCCAGGTTCAACATTGCAAGTAACCAATCACCTTCTCCTGACGTCATCCGCGACCTCGAAAAAAAACAAACGCCTTCAAAAAATCTACTTTACTTGCGAGAAGAGAAACCGCCTCTGTAAGGACAATATGTATAATGCTTACCGTTTATTAAAGAAAAGTATCCTGAAATTCAAAGAATTCAAGTTCCTGGATCGGCAGACAGAAGCGGTTTGTGTTCTTGCAAGTGAAGTAGATTTTTTTAAGGCGGTATTCTTCAAAGGCACATAAGGGGGACATCACAACAATGTGATTGGTCACTTGCAATGTTGAACCTGGAACAACATTTATTATGATGATGTGGGAACAACACCGACACGAGGATATCAGATCATCCTTCACGGACGGGGGCTGATTCTGGCCTCAGGGCCTTATGTTTGACACCCTTGTTATAAACTGTCCAACCATCGGCGTAACTTTGTGCTGAACATTGGGGGGGTCAAGATCTATGTCTAAATAAATAAATAAATTCCTAGATGATTAAACATGTAACTATTTTGCTGGTAATACCTGAAATGCGTAAAGAAAATCAACAGCCTATTTATGCAAGATAATTCATAATTTTATTGGGGGGAGGGGGGGTATATTGGTTGGGTCTGATTATTGGGGGGTCATAACCCCCCTTACCCCCCTGGAAATTACGCCCCTGTGTCCAACAGTAGGACCATATGACTAATTTCAAATGAGAATCCTTTTATCCATTTATCCATCCTACCTGTTAAAGAAACTTTCAGAGGAATCCAGTATTGCATTACTGTGCATTCATTCCTGGGTGCAGATGATGAAGTATAAATGCTGAACTCTATCTGTAAACCGTTATATTCACATGCTGAATTTCAACTGTTAATTTAAACTAAAAGACTCAATAGTTTTTTCGGATGTTTTTCAGAAATTTTAAACTTTTTTAGGTTTGCAGATTCAATGCAATTTGTTAGCCACTGAACATTTAGTGTCACTTACCGCCATCATGTGGCACTATGAAAACATTGCACAATAGCAACCAAACATGGCGCAGTCATATTTATGTCTCTCCCCGCTAACCTTACAGTAATTACAGCAAATCTGTGAGACGTCTGGAAAACCGTCTACATGTGAACCAGATGTGATGCGCATTAAACCAGAAGTGCACAGGTACCTTCCCAGATAAAGGTGCCTCTGACTCTTTGGATGAACTTGAACCACAGTGTGTCTCTGTGGGGCTCGGCCAGGTGCACCTCACCGATCCACAGACACGGTTCTGCGGGTGACGGGAGTTTCTGTGTGGCTTTCATCCGAACCGCTCTGTTCGGGTCCCAGTTCCCCATTTCAGCACGCGAACCCAAAACAAAGACGTCGACCTCCGAGGACTCCGGAGTGAGAATGACGCCGAATCTAAATAACATGACCGCAGGCTTGCCTAAATCTGTTCAGCCGATTATGGTATGGCGACCTTATGGGTTATTATGGCCTATAATGTTATAGCAGCTATTGCGTTACATTCGCGACGGCGTGACTGTATAGTGTATCCTAAAAATAACCGGGTGCAGTTGGACAGTTCAGTTTGCAGCAAAGACAAGAAAAAGAGAATGAGGTCCCACTCTGCCAGGATTATCGGGCACCTTGCAGAAGCCACGTAAGACTGGACAGCTCAAAGTACTGCGCTTCAGAAAACACATTACTCTCTGGGCAGCATCTACTCTTAAGGGAAAAGTATTGTATTTTCTATACATTCATTTTCTTTTCTTTGTTTTTTGTTTTTAACGTACTTCTGTAGTGCAATAAAAAAAAAGGAAGCGTGACAGATGGATAACATCTATTGCTTTATAAATAACTGGACACCAATAACTTGAGTTTATTATATAATATTATATTACAGTGCATTTCTAACTACTGTAGGCAGCAAACAATACTTTTAACTAAAGATTTTTAGAATTTGAAAGAAAGGCAGACGTGAAGTGCGAAAGTGAGATCAGAGGTCAAATGTGACATGATTTTTTTTTGCAAACTATAACGTGATATTTAGAATACCCAGATACCAGTATAATTTTCTAATTGTGGCATTTGAATTTTATGTACAGCTTTAAAAACAAAAGAACAGGTACAAAAAAAGCACAAAGTAATGTGATATTTAAAAACATTATTTAGAATAGGATTCCCTCTATGCTTGTAGTTTGTCAACACGAACAATGGCAGTGAGAAACGTAGTTTTAAATAGCTATACGTAGCTTTATCATCACTTTGGCCTTCAGATCAGCTGTTGACCTAGAACAAGCCAGAGGTCAAACTTGACACAATATTTAACATTTTTATATAGTACATTTTATGTGTAGACAAAACCACCACACTGGTAATGGTATCTAAGTTCTCAGGGTTTTTTTTTTGTCAATTTTTAATCCATAAATTATTAAGTTGACCTTCAACTTTGGTGGATATTTATTGTGTGCTTACATTTAAACATGTAGTGCTTCTAGAGGCAACAAATGCAACAAAATAGCATTTAAATAAATCCTACAAACACAATGAACTAAATTTGCCATCCATAATTTACTACAAAAGATCTTTTTTAACACAGAATAGAACATCTTAAGCTGTGTGGTGTGGTTGTGATTGTTGCCATCAGGTGTTTTCATTTATTTGGAATGAGAGAAGGTATTACCAGAACAAGCACATAATTGCTTTGGGTGGCCGAGTGCCAAAACTTGGGCTCTGTCCTCTAATCCTTCACAATCACCCTGCTTGTATAGGGCTAAGATCCAAATATTTCTGGTCCTCAGTAATAATAACAATAATAATAACAATGACAAAATGCTGGTTTTATACAGAGTAGAATTAATGTGGTGCACGAGAAGGAGGAGAATCCAAAGAAAAGCAAGGATGCGTGTTAGGCAGCCAGGTTCTGTCTTGCAGTGAGCCGATAGGTTTGCAGTGCTTCAGGGTTTTAATCACATTTCTACTCAGAGATTAGGCAATAACAGAAACTTTAACAAATCCTGCAGCAGAAAACGACACCAGCAATGTGTGGATTAATCACAAGGCACAGTAACTTAATTAATAGAGGTATGCTCAGGACCTGACTCGACCCTAAATGGTGATTTGTGTTCTTCTACACACATCTTTTAAAGTAGAAGAATTTTAATAAAGCAGCACTTTTCTAGATGAATCCTGCCCTTTACCTGCCTCTAGAGAACAGCTGCCTCTAAGACTGCACAACTAGCTTCGATTTCAAATAAAGGGGGTCAACCTTATAAACTGTATTGATTCTTCTTTAGCTGTCTCTTGAGCATGTGTAAAATCTGCACTTACATAGTATTCATTTTGTTAGATTACTTGTTTTTCCCTTATTAGATCTGCTCATTTTTGACTTGTGGATGTGCTCTCTTGTCGGTAGAATTTAGGCCATCATGCGCAGAATTTGCCACTCATCTGACCGGAAGAAATGATGATCCGTACATGCAGTTCACCATTTGATCAGTTAAAGCTGAATAATTGTTGTACACTGCCACCGTGCATGCTATATGCTGTACATACACTATTTCTAATACTGCACTTTAGAAGTGACCAACACCTCTAATGTAAGCATCCGCAGTATATGGACATGTGTGCAATTGGTGGCAAGGATCAGTTTGTATAATCAAGAGACTCTAAACACAATCCCTTTGGAGAATTCATGTTTTTCACTATACCTGCATGGCTTTTGTGTTTAAGTTATATACCATTATTATTTGTTATTCATGGCTTTGGTTTTGCTGATGGTTTTCTGTTCATTTTATATTTGTAGTTCTAGCTCCTGGTTTCAGTAACTGTGTCTTCCCTGTGTTCTATGTTTTCATATCCAGTCAGTCTGCGAATGTCTCGTGTTTCCTGTTTTACTTTGAAAGTCCTTGCCTTATGTCTGGGTATTCTGCTTTGCATCCTTTGTCTTGTTATGTGTGATTTGTCCCGGCTGTGTTGCCACCTTGTTCCCCAATCGCTCGTTGTCCTGCCTGTGTATTTAAGCCCTGTGTCTTCCTCTGTCTCAGGTCTTTATGTTTCATGTCCTGGGTTTCTAGTCCCAGACTTTTGTTCCTTTGTATCATATTTTAGTTTCACCCAGTTGTGGTTTTGTTTTAGTTTAGCCGCTGCCATGTTCAGCACTTGCTTGTATTTCATTTCCCCCACTGTAAATAAAGCTCGCGTGTCAGTCATTCATCAGTGCCTGCACTTGGGTCCTTTCTCTCACCACTCCACATGTCTGCTTCCGCAGCCATGACAATACCACATTAGAGTAATCCACCTACCACAAATCAGTTGCTCTTCTTTCCACATGAATGTAAGGTTTCAAAAAAGTGTATAATCCTGTTACTACTAAATAAAAACACTATAAGCTTTTCGGTTACAACCAAAAAAACTGTTCTAGCATGAAAATACCTTGTCAGGCATGTATGAATTAACCTCCTACCATGTAAGTTAGCCTGGTGGTGCCAGTTGACACCTTTCTTAAATAATTATGCTGATCTCTATTTTAATCAGGTTCAGATATGTGGAGGGTACTTCAAGCTGAGAGTTTCTTCCTGTAATTGCTTCACTGAGTTTTGACAGCTGGGCTAGAAACTCCTTAATCATTTGCTTTAAGGCAAACTCATCAAATTGCTCTTCAGCGCACTGACCCACAAGAACCTGCAAAGTAATGAAAAAATGTCAACCGATTTAGTGATATTGTGGCGGGCCACCAGGTGGCTCCACTCACACCCAAGTTGAAGGGAAGTGTTGGGGTGGAGATTTTGGCGCTCA
>NW_024582369.1:589652-596213 GCF_018398535.1 Haplochromis burtoni
CGATCAGAGCGGTGACCCGGACATCCTCGCGCTTAAATCCACCCAGACAGGCCTGAATTACAAAACCTTTTTGTTACATCTGGCCATTCTCTACTTCACAGTTTTGGCCTTTGATCAAGGACCTCAGTTTGTAGAAATACCAAACATCTGGTCTTACCTTCATGTCTGGGCTTATTAGTGAAAACAATAAGCTTTCACAATAAGCAGTAAGTGTCCATGGCTGATGGAGTTTCAGGTAAGGATTGTGACCAGAACCATTATTAAAAAACAAATATATGTATATATATTTATGTTGCTTTACTTTTTTTTCTTTGGGAGTGGTGATTTTTGGGGGGAGGGGCTAGTGAGGGTTGTGCATCATGAATTGATAAAATGTAAAACTTAATACATTAGTGCACTTCTGAGAGAGATGTCGAGCCATTCCTGCAAACTCCACTGTCTCTCAAAACATTTGGGAGAGTCTCCAAATTTGTCTGAACCATTTAGTGGTTGGAGAAGGTTTTCTCAGCAGGAGCGAGCCATTGGGCACCCAGGAGTGGTAGTCAAACTAGATACAAGAGTTTTGAGTAAATTAGCTTTACAGCTGTGCACACAGCTTCCTCTGGAAATCATCAGGAAATCTCTGGACTTTAAATTTAGCTTACTATAAAATGTGATCTAAAATTGACACCCTGTATATAAAAGATGTTTTAATTGAAACACTTTATGTATTTCATTGCCTCACCAGTCTGTTTGCAGCATGTTGAACTGTCACTGTAAAGATCAGGATTGTGATGAACTTGATCACTCAACAGTATAAGTATGTTGGAAACCCTGTTAACAGCACAGTCATGACTCACAAGAAAATGTAATAGTGTGTGATTTTATGTATACAAAATAAAACTTGGAGCATTTACATCTTACCAGAGAGTTTGTTTTCCAAGAAGAAGATGATCCACATGAATATCTTGTGGATCATCTTTTGAAGCTATCTGACAGATAGTATTAATCCACTATATTCCTCACAAAGCTGGCAAAAACATGACAGTTTGACTTTCAATGAATCTGACATCACTGCAACATTTTTAAATGAAGAATTAATCACCACACTTCCAACGATGTGCAAGACTGTTTATTAATAAATTAATTTGTAGACATTTATGTAATGCTTGAATGGATTTCCTGAATTACATGGCCTCCAGTATTACTGTGAATTGCCAAAATGAAGACATCCTGCCTCTGAGTGACAAAGTAGTTTATTACTCCTTTGCTACTCTATTATAATTCTTCAGAGTCAGGCTGTCCTAAAAATGCTCTGAAAAACCTTTAGCTGATCCAAAACACTGCACTGAGAGCACTGAGAGTACAGTCTTTGGCTCTCGGAGGAGGCGGATGCACTTTTTCTCCTCTCCCTTATCTTCCCTGCTTAGCTCTTATGTCCTTGTCTAGTCTCGTGTTTTTTGTATTACTTTTCCCTGGAACACTCTCTCACAGTCTGTTTCTAAAACCTAAAAGAGAATTATGGATTTGATCAACTGGTCTCTGAATGCTATTGACACCCTTTTCTCAACGAGAAGTCTGGGCTCGGGAGAGCCCGAGTGCCCTGGAGGGACTTTCCCTGCCGGATACACGATGGACGGGTGGCAGACATGGAGGATCGTGTGCCTGGCGGGACTGTCGATCGAGGACGCTGAAGATATCTACCTATTCGGAACCATGATAACAGGGTTCTTGCTGATCGGAGCTGGCTTGGCCCTGGCTTATCGGAGAATTAAGAAAGCGGAACCGGCTGTTCAAACCCCCCCAAGGCTGCCCGCTGGGATTGAAACGATGGGACGAGGCGCGACTTCTCAGAATGGGCTCACTGAGTGCAGCATGGTTAAGATCTTGGAGAAGCTTACGGCTGCCGTGAATACTCAGAATAACACCTCTGAGCGAAAGTTGGATCACATCGTGGAGCAGCTCACTGCGGTCGTGAGTCTCAGAATCTGCTCTTTGAGCACAAGAATGACAAGACCACGGAGCGCAAGTTTGATAACATCATGGAGAAGCTCGCGGCTCTCCAACGGGAGATTAAGAGTCCAGTGTCAAAGAACAGCTTTGAAATTCTCATGAGTTGTTCGCATAAAAGAAAAACCACCATCATAATGCGGCTATCCCTTCGGCGCCAGCTGTGGGCTCAAGGCTGGAGCCGAACAAAAACTCCCTGATAACGACTGTGTTATGACTATTCTTCCCATTCCATGCAAGGCCACCTGGGTTGGCTGGAAGACTGTTTACTTAGCCTGCCAGGGCGAAGGACACTGTCTCAGCTGAACTATGGACACGCACACATATACATATACACTGATAAGCACTCACTCATCACCCCTCCACATGGACACGCACGAAACACGTACACTGATACGCCCCCGCTATCACCCTCCCTACCCCGGATCCAACACCTCCTCTCATGCTCACCTCGCATCCGATGTGGACACCGGATCAGCTGGAGGCGCAATCGAAGACTGCAGCGGTCCCAGATCAGCTGTACACACTGGAATACTCTCCCATGTTGTTTGTCTGTGTTTATTGTGCTATGGTGTGTTGATATCTGCGCATTCCTGTATTCTGTGTTACACATTTCAATGTTTTTTCCCCCGTTGCTACCTAGCCTGACCTGTCTCCCCAATGTGATGTTTGTGTATTGTATGTACGGTTGGCTAGGTCTGTCATCTCGGTTGTGGGCAACTGCAACTGACAAATAAAGGCTATCTCATCTCTCATCTCATCATCACCGAGACTCCCATATTAGCTTCTACTCATTGGCTTCCAGTTAAATCCAGAATTTATTTGTTTGCCAGAGTTTGCAAAAGAATAATGGCAGGCAGACCTTTTAGCTATTAGATCCCTCTCCTATGGAACCAGCTCTCACTTTGGGTTTCGATGTCTTTTAAGACCAAGCTTTCTTTTTTGATTAAACTTAATATAACAGTTATGCTTCTATGTGCTTGAGCACCTCCCGTTTCTTTACTCCTCATGCATTTGTCACAAATTACCTTTTGTCTACTTTCTCTTGTAGCCCATCACCCTATACCACCCCACCCCATTTATGGTTCTCTTTATGATCCATTTATTTCTTTCCCTACCAAGTGACACCATATTATTGCCCTTTCTAAATTTAGTCTTTCATCAAGTTCATACTTCTCTACTTCTCCCTCGCTTCTTTACAATATAAAAGTGCCTATAGACAACTGTTGTTGTTAAATATATAATGATTGAAAAAAAAGTTCATACTGTAGCAGTTTTCATACTCTTAACTTAATGCTGAGGTGTAATAGAAGTTGGGGATCGACTGCAGTCTTCATGCAGTGATGTTCTCTGTCAGGCAGAGGGAGCTGCAGGAAGCGAGACCCCATCTCATGAGCTCTTTTATCCCCTCATATCCAAGTGAACTTTGTTGGTAATCAGATAGGTGTTAGTTGAAATTTCTAAATATATTGCATTAAAAAAAAGAGAATCCACACATTGCTTGAAGTCCCATCAGGTCCAAAAAATAGAGTTGTACACAGTATTGATGTGCAGGGTGTACCAGAAGTGTGGGATCAGTAGCTGTACACATAGAAGGTAATTATCAAAGTAAAAATTTGAATAAAGATCAGAATAAAGTCCTCTATATGATATAAAATGATTTAAGTAATATAGAAACATCACTATAGAAGGGTTTTATAGTGTATCTCACCAAATTTCACCTTGTAGAGAGGATGGATCTCAGGGAAGGTGCGGAAAGTAGCAATAGCAAAGACCTCTGCCAGATAGTGAGTGCTCATGAGGTGATAGACTGCTTGATGTTCCAGTAGATCTGCACTTTTAATAAACAGCTTGGCTAGCAGCCATTCTGCCTCACTGAGTCACTGGGCAGAAAGATGTGGTTCTGCTCAGAAGGCTGTTGATGCAGCTGTAATAGAAAATATATTGAAAGATATTGTACTGATGCTTCTGAATAAAACCCCAACCCACTTATAATGCAGATTTCCAATGGTACCAATGAATAGTATCCTCTGTATTTACAGTCCTGTTGGAAGTCATCTAAAAAGCAGTAACCGTGCATTACCACACCCTGAACTGCCCCTCTTCCTAATCTTTGACACATGACACGTTCCCGCCACGACGTTCTGTGCACCTCTTGATCCCATTTGGGATTTTATATCAGGAAGAAGGAACACGAGAAGCTGGAGAAATACTAAGGGCTCAGAGAAGAGCTCGAGAGGATGTGGAGGGTGAAGGTAACGGTGGTCCCCGTGGTAATCGGAGCACTAGGTGCGGTGACTCCCAAGCTAGGCGAGTGGCTCCAGCAGATCCCGGGAATAACATCGGAGATCTCTGTCCAGAAGAGCGCAGTCCTGGGAACAGCTAAGATACTGCGCAGGACCCTCAAGCTCCCAGGCCTCTGGTAGAGGACCCGAGCTTGAAGGATAAACCGCCCGCAGGGGCGTGCTGGGTGTTTATATATGTGTGTGTGTGTGTGTGTGTGTGTGTGCTGTATGTATGTATGTTAATATGTACAAAGTCAAGTTAATTTAAGGGGGAAAAAAATCAAAGTACACATAGTGACAGCCATTCCTACAATTCCTAAAATGATATTAAACAAATGTATGATGCAGTGTACAATAGATAACAGTGACTTATTTAACACGAGTTCAGATGATTAAACTTGAAAGTGTTGTCAAAGTTTAAATGTAAGTTTGTATTGGAACATAAAATCTGTTTCTCATTACTGGAAAACAGTACTGGTCAGGCAAGATGTTTGTTTTGGGTGTGTTTTTCTTCTCTTCCAAGATATCCACCTCCCTCAGGCATCACCAGGAAAATAATCTGATTCGTGATAAAAGTCAGATAATGATTAACATCTTAAAAATCTACAGGCTTTAAAGTCACAGTCCTTATTTGCAAAGAATAACATTTACATATAAAAGTTTATTTTCCAAGATTTATTTTGAGAATTACTGTCTTAATGTTCGGCTGAAATTGTCCACTCCCCTTTCTGATGTACTGTATATGTGGTCTAGTGACAACAGCTCACATGCGTAATGTGTGCAAGCTGTTGTCACCTTTAGCTTTTATTTACCCATGATTGCATTTTGGAAACTACAGAAAAAGAAATCAGAGATGCAAAAAGATTTTTAATGCTTGAATTTGCTGAGCCTCATTAGTATTTCTTTATTGGTATTTAATGTCACAGCAAGATGAAAATTAAAAAAATACAGCTTTACACAAAGAGTGATTGTTCCCACCGTTCTGTCATGAATAAATTTCCTCCTTTCAAAAGAAAGTGAAAAAATGTATATTGTACATTGCTTAACATATTTGTTAGGCCATCTGTTATGAAAACACAAAATAAATATTTTAGAAATTTGCCAAAAAGTTGTTTAAAATTAAGAATTATATTGTTATTAGGGAAATAAAGTGAGTTCACATTTTTATACCCAAATTTTAGCCAACACATTGGACTTGAACCAAGCATATATTTTTTTCTGTTCAGGAATACAAGTAAATAATAAAATTTGGTATCTTAATTAAAAAATAATGAGCTTTACTATTTCTTCTTCTTTTTTTATAAAACAGTAAATTTGAAAATTAATGGATAACTATACTTACAATGCAGCTCGTGCATACTGCTGCACTAACCATTACACAAACATAAAAAATGATTTTGGTAATTACCAGTGCTTTTTATTTTAGACAACTGTGCTATAAACCTTACATTGGCTCACAGTCTAAATCTTCAGCATTGTAAAAGAAGAAATAACCTTTACATATCCTTGGTAACATTAGCTATGCACACACTATGTGTCAATCATGTGCCTCCTACAACCAAAAAAAAGGAGTGATGGTCTCAGATGTGCATGTTACTTTCAGTCGTATAGGAACAAACTATTTTAATTGTATGTACATTCTTTAAAAAGCATGAAATTATAACAAATTAAAAACCATTTTATCATTTTATTATAAAAAAAAAAAAAGTCCCCCAATGTCCCCAAACTAATCTCTTAATCTAGGTAATACACAGTAGATACAACTAACATATAAAACCTGAGAAGCTGCCAGCGTCACCTCACTTGGTACTATATGTACCAGAATTATAGACAAAGAAAGCAGGATACCATGTATTGTTGACTAAATGGTTACACTGTTCTCTATTTCAGTCGGGTTCAGATATGTGTAGGGTACTTCAAGCCGAGAATTTCTTGCTGTAATTTCTTCACTGAGGTAGGACAGCTCTGCTTGAAACTCTTTAATCATTTGTTTCGGGGTAGGTTCATCGAATCGTTCTTCAGGGTACTGACCCAACAGAACCTGCAGAGGCAAAATTAGTTAGTCAGACTAACAATATTTTATTTGTGATATTTTTTTTAAAGGAATATAAATAAAGCATGAAAAGCAAAAAAGATACATACCACATCTGTATACTTGTGGGAAAGTACCCAAAGCATTCCTGCAAACTTTACTGTCTCCCCAATATTTGGAAGAGTCTCCAATAATGTCGTCATGCTTGACTGCCCCTTTGTGGTTGGAGCAGGTTTGTGAAGCAAGCCTGAGCCA
>NW_024582369.1:626879-680871 GCF_018398535.1 Haplochromis burtoni
TAGGGCATCCAGGAGCTGTAGTCAAACTAGAATGAAACATCCATCCATCTTCATCCGCTTTATCCGAGGCCGGGTCGCGGGGGCAGCAGCCTAAGCAGAGAGGCCCAGACCTCCCTCTCCCCAGCCACCTCCTCCAGCTTATCCGGGGGAACACCAAGGCGTTCCCAGGCCAGCCGAGAGATATAATCTCTCCAGCGTGTCCTGGGTCTGCCCCGGGGCCTCCTCCCGGTGGGACATGCCTGGAACACCTCACCCAGGAGGCGCCCAGGGGGCATCCTTGTCAGATGCCCGAACCACCTCAGCTGGCTCCTTTCGATGTGGAGCAGCAGCTGCTCTACTCTGAGCCCCTCCCGGATGGCCGAACTTCTCACCCTATCTCTAAGGGAGAGGCCAGCCACCCTTCGGAGGAAGCTCATTTCTGCCGCTTGTATCTCGTGTATACTTGTGGGAAAGTACCCAAAGCATTCCTGCAAACTTTACTGTCTCCCCAATATTTGGAAGAGTCTCCAATAATGTCGTCATGCTTGACTGCCCCTTTGTGGTTGGAGCAGGTTTGTGAAGCAAGCCTGAGCCATAGGGCATCCAGGAGCTGTAGTCAAACTAGAATGAAACAAGTTTTTATAAATGACTTGCTTTATTTTTTCAAACAAAGGACATAGCTATTGTATCTATGTAAATAAGGGTAGATATCTGTTCTCATGTTAAACATTATCTATCAATATCTTCAGAGCTACAGCAAATTCTATTATTCTTCTATTATGTTTTTCTGATACATAAAGCAAAGGGAATTATAGTCGGAGAGAATAACTGACAAAGCAGATTTTACTAAATGTTTTATATAGTTATATAAATGATAAATGTGGTCCAAGATTTTGCGTGCCATAAGATAAGATAAGATAAAATAAGATAACCTTTATTAGTCCCACATGTGGGAAATTTGTTTTGTCACAGCAGGAAGTGGACAGTGCAAAAGTTATGAGGCAAAAATTAGAATACAATAAGAATAAATACAGTACACAACTGTACAGAATAGAATAAAATAAAATACTATATACAGTAGAATAAAATAAAATAAATATACAATAATAATGATGTGTGTTTTTTGATTTTTGCTTCACCTTATGATAACATTAGGTGAAAGTTGAATATCTGGAAAATGTAGTTGGTTTCAGAATGTGAGAATTTGACAACATTCACATGTTTGCATAAAATCTGATAACTCAGCTTATCACAGCATGATGGGACAATGATCCAAAGAACTGGGTGCAGTAACTTGGAATGACTTGACTCAGCCAAATGCTCCTAAATTTCTTGTAAAATTATGAGGTGTTTCTCTGGATCTGCTGCAGTATGTATCCTTTACAAAAATGCAAACCAGGGAAACATGGAATAGAATAGAGACACTTCTCTGTGGCCAAAAGGCAGCTGAATCAATTCCTTATTGGAGATGCAAAGACTCACTGTACTTGATCAAACATAATTACATAGCGTGCTGTCATACCTGTCCATTATTGAGTGCAGCATGTTGAACTGACACTGTGAAGATCACCATGGTGATAAACTTGATCACCTCCTCAACAGTATTAAAGGATGCCGGAAACCCTGTTAACAGAACGCTCACTGTCAGTCACTATATTTTTCATTATAACCTAGGCTTTATGTGACAAATATAATTAAGGGTATTTATTATTTACCAGAGAGTTTGTTTCCTAAGACGCCGTGTGTAAATATCTCATTGATCCATTCCTGCAGCTCGGTGTCCTTGCACACATCGGATAATAGTGCTATATACTTAACAAAGCTGGTAAAAATATCTACTACTAGCCGAGGGGGGTCTATAACAACCCACAATGGTAATAAAATAGCCCTTGAAAAGTTGGAGCTTGAGGGCAAGAAGTTCAAACTGTTTACGAACAGATACCGATGAATCAACAGTAACATGGAATTTGCTTTTTACATAAATTGCAACACCGCCATCCTTTCTGGGGCGGTCGCAACGGAAAAGATTATAGCCCGTTTTGTCTTTGTCAGTAATCAATTTTGTAAGCCAGGTTTCTAATAATATGAGAATATCGGTATCTAACTCTCTCATCCAAATTTTCACAAAATCAAGTTTGGGAAGAAGACTTCTGACATTTCAATGAGTGATACCAAGACCTGTTCGAGTTTTAAAATCACAAGGAGTACTTAAGCATTTGCAATCTGGACCGGGATTAGGTTGCACATTTCCAGATAAAAGAAGCAGAAGAACAATAAAACATTTTCTTTTTACACATATTGGAATAAATAAATCAGTTAAATCAGTTGAAATGAGATCTCTGCTGATGATCACGTTTGAGAAGCTTCTAAAAGATGTAAAATCCCACCTTGTTCCCTTTGAGAGGAGTAAGAAGTATGGTTTCTCTTGCTCCACAGACTGTTTCTGCACCTCATGTAGACAAAAAGCTGTCAATAAAAGCAATAAAGGAAAAAAAGACTACCGAGGATAACATGCTGACTGACGGATAGACCTGGTAGACCTGTGGTAGAGCCTGGTTGTGGCCTGCTAGGTGATGGTGGAGCCTGGCTGTGGGCTGCTGGCTGGACCTGCTAGCTGATGGTGGAGGCTGGCTGTGGGCTGATGGTGGAGCCTGGCTGTGGGCTGCTGGCTGGACCAGCTAGATGATTGGTTGGCTTGTTCTGCTTATTCTGTTAATTTAATCTTCACTTGCTAATGATGTTTCACTATATGATCCCGGGAGGAGAAACAAATCCCTTTGGGGTTGCATTAGGAAGTGCATCCGGCAAAAAACCCCCTGCTAAATTAAACATGTAAAGCTACCCACTGTGACAACCTCTTGTGAATAAGGAAGCAGCATTTAGTATATTATATCTCTGTAGTAGAAGTTGGGGATTGAGTCCAGACTTTGCAGTGATGTTATCTGGCCAACAGATGGAGCTGTAGCTCATTTTAGTCAGACTTCTTTCCCATACCTGCAAGTAGGTAGGATGAGCAGCTGTACAGACACTGAGGAAACATGTTTTTCATGAACCGTTTGATCCTGTCAGACCCAAAAGAGAATAATTATTATTAGTTAAATATAATTAATAATCAAAAACATTAGTAGTAGTTTTTAATTAATGTACTTTTTGAATTAAGAATAATCTAAATGCAAATGTAAAATATAAATACACTGATGCTAAATCTAGTACTAGACGCAAAAGAAATATTTTCACACAATTATAAAATGTAGATGATTTTTATCACTGAGTAAATACCACAGTTTTCCTGTATTTTCACCAGGAGAATATAAATACTGTTGGTATTTGTTTATGAATATTTTAATGCTGATATTTGACTAGAAAAAGAAGTGGTGAAAATGTTTTATAATTAATTTAGCTGAGGTTAATCTAAATTATACCGTAAATGTTATTCTAGAGTTGATGACAATAAGAGATGTAGCTATAGTTTTTAAATGCAGTTTTTTCATAGATTGCAATTATGGCCAAAAAAATCTGCAAACTGCTGCCGATTTATTGGCAGCACAGCCAGAATGAAACCTCCTGTTCCACCACATGCCAAAGGTGCTCTACTGGGTTGAGGTCTGGTGACTGTGAAGGACATTTGAGTACAACGACCTCATTTCCACATTCAAGGCACCAGTTTGGGATGAAATCGGCTTTGCGACATTGGCGTTATCCTGCCGGAAGCAGCCATTGGAAGATGGGTACACTATTTAAATAATGCTCAATCCGTACCAAGAGGCCAAAAGTGTCCCAAGAAACTGTCCCACACACTATCACACCACTAGCAGTGGTCCGAGTTGTTGATACAAGTCAGGATGAATCATGCTTTCATGTTTACAGACATGTATTGCAGCAGAAATGGAGACTCATGAGACGATTTTCAAATATTATAATGTCCAATTTTGGTGAGCCTCTGCAAATTGTAGCCTCAGTTTTCAGTTTGTACCTGACTGGAGTAACACCCGGTGGCGTCATCTGATACTATAGTTCTGTTTCGAAATTTGCCATGTGTTTAGGGAACACATGGCAAACACATGTCCAGGGAACTGATGCTCACTTGATATTTTGAAGACCATCCTCTTTAAACTCAAGAGATGGTTCTGCAGGAAATACCAGTAGATCAACAGTTTCTGAAATACTAGTTTTAGAAAGACAGCTATGCAATTTTAATTAATAATTTAACTGTGATTTAACTATACTAGCCTAGTTACAGTAGTAGAAATAAATAAATGAAACAAACCCTCCAAAAATAAGAAATAACTTTACAAAAATTGTAAAGACTTTATTAAACTGTATTAAAGCACATGCATTTCTGTGTTATCCATCTGTTTACACTCACATTCGGACATCCTACATACCCAGACAACAAGTTTGCACTTGGCTGACACTTAAAGAGATCAGAGCTATATCATTTAGGGTCACTGAAGAGGGAATAGCAAATATTATATAAAGTGCTAGCATACCTTCTGACAGACAGAAATTATGCAAACAAACAAAAACAACAATCTGCTTTTCCCCATGGCTACTACTGAAAGGCAAGAGTGTGAAAACATTTAAATTCCTGTTAATATAGATATCATATCACATAGAATAATATAAATCCACTGTGCATATCTGTACTCAAGAAAATATAGATCATCTTATCAGAATAAGTGCGCATTTTCAGATCATATCCATGCGAAGTGAAATGTTTGTTTTATTTCTCTCTCTCCACAGGGACCTCAAACACACACACAACAAACCTGGCAAGTGAAGTGTTTTCATTAAGGCTTCTTCATAATCTAGTGTGATGCAGGAAGAGATTTATTTTATTTTTTTTTTTTTAGTTGCAGCATTCACAGATTACGGCAGTGAATCTCATGCAGCTTTGACTGGTCGGTTGTGTTTGGTCAGATGTTAACATGGCGTAGGACGCGACGGAGTGAGTGTCCATCCCGTGCGGTGCACATGGCGGGAAGGGGTACAGGCTCGGTCTTGTGCTCCACATTGTTGAAGTGGCACTTCTTAAGGTGGTTCGACATGCTGGGGACGTCAGTGAAGCCCCACGATAACACCGGGCTGAAGGCAGTGCTGAATCGCCAAACCTGGGTTAGTAAATAAAAAAAGTAGTTTTTGATTTATTATCTTTAAAATCTGGCCTTTTATATATTACTTTGCATTTAATATAGGTAGTACGATAGCTATATACATTGGTGCTAACAAGAAATTTTAATAACTATTTTAGAGAAATAGTTAAACACCAGTATACAGTACAGTACACTGGATTTCTGCTTACTTTATTTTTCGTCTGCCATGACACAGTGCCATGAGGACCAGGGCTTTGTCTTCGCTCCCACTGCAGGTCCACTACACCCCTGGTCTGAAGGAGGCTGGCACACACTTCCCTCATAGTCCTTGATACCAATGACAGCTGGCACAAGCTGAAACTGTCCAGGAATCCAGCTATGTGCCACAGTATCTCAATAGGAAGCCCACTAAACTGGTCTGACTGGGAGTCACCTGGAAGTTTTGCTTTAGGGCAAGGCTGGACTCCAAAGGATTTGAGGTGCCTGTCATGAATCACCTTTGCCCCCTGGACAGATGGGTAAAATCTTCTTTGGGAAAACGTGCAGCCATAATATGCCAGGGGGCAGCGTTGCTCCATCCAACCATTGAGACCAGCGTGAATGTCACCGTGGACATTTGTGAAATGGGATGAAAACTGGTCCCGGCGGAATGACTGACCACAGACAAAGGGGAACATATGCTGGTAGCGGGGGTTAGGAGGGAGGTAACGGTTATGAGGGACTGCCTCGACCTCCAGAGCTTCCAGGACGAGACCTAAGCGGAGGGTACGGAAAGGGCTGGGGTAGGAGATCTGTGGGGCAGCATGGTCGCAGGCAGAAGCAGAGGCCATGTCACCCACTCTGGTGTTAGTGACTAAGATTGCAGCAGGAAAGGTGAAAGTCTGTGTGCCAAAGTTAACATGGTAACCATCAATATAGACTGTATCAGAGATCCTTCTGCACTCTCTAGACTCCTCTAAACAGAAGAGCAGGGCTGCTGTGATCAGATCGATCTCTCCTAGACCCATGGGGTCGTCATCCTGCTCTAGCTCTGAAGTATCCACTGCCTTGTCCTCCATTACGGGTTGGAACCTAGACAATGACCTGCCTGGAGTGATACCCATCTGACCATTAGAAAATGAAGATTGGCTTGGGCCCCTAAAGGTCTGGTAGTTCCTCTTGACCCCATGGTTTTCTGAAAGAAAGAGCCCTCTATCTTCTAGAACGATATGACCAGCCCTCTGTGCCACAGGCCTTCTGACATGGAGTGGAGGTGCCATTTGACGGGCAAGTAATTCTTGAGAGTCATCAGCATGCAAGTTATCTTGAACTTCAATGGGACAGGCCGTCTCAAGACAAGCCTCAGGTGCCCCTAAAAATGGTCCATTGGCTGTATTCACAATCATTACGTCTGTTTCGTTTAGAGACCCATTTCCACTCAAGCAGCTTGAACAAACACTTTCCTCCTCAATGCCGCTTTTATGCAAACTATCTGAAGCTGCAGGTGTTTCGTCTTCCAGTCCATTCTGAAAGTCTCCATTGTTGCTCAATCTACTTTTCTGTACAGCAGCTTCTTTGTTCACACGCTCTGCGCTGGTTTCACCAGAGCTGGCACTGCTAACAAAGTCTAAAGCAGCAGCTAAGCTTCTTGCAGTCTCAACTGTGGCCTCATACAGTTTACCAAAGTGCTCTTCATTCAAGCCATTAATTCCACTGAAAATTTTCTCCTTTGCTGAGCCTGGTGGGTGTGGCTGTGCTTGATGAGTGGCTGGCAGCGGGGAAGGTGACTGAATAAATGAGGAGGCCTTAGGAGCACATGTTTGTAAAGTGGAGTGTGTCGCTCTGTTCTCTTTACTAACACTGACAAGTGGCTCTCCTTGTGCAGTAGGTGCCATGGCAATGACCTTGAGGGACTCCAGCAGTGTACGCTGGTCCTGAAGGGCAAGTGCCATGTCCAGCTGCTCTACCTCTTCCACACCACGGCTCAGGCTTTCATAGGAAGTATAATCCAGGCAACTAACAGGCCATCTGTTCCACTCCATAGTACAGCACACAAGTCCAGCTGGACACACTTCCAGGTGAGCATACATCTGGTTGCGCACCAGGGTGGCGGGGCAACCATATCCACTGTTTAGGCAAGGAATCCTCATCAGTGGGCACATAAGTTGATGTTCATCCACTTTGCAGGAGTGAAAAACAGCCCCACAAAGCAAAGGACACGTTATAAGCTCGCAAGAAACTCCTGTTTCAGCTTTGACCGTGCACCTCTGGTTAAAACAGGAAATACAGTGAACATGGTCCTCTTCCATCTTCAGACCAGAGTGATGGGGAGTGACTCTGGAAGAAGACAGTCCACAGTCCTGCCAAAAGATCAAATGCAGTAAGTGTAGGGCGACGACACATTAGCAACAAAGTCGACTGCTTTAATACAGTATCGGAGCTCGAGTCAAAAAGCAACAGAATGCAGTGTGATATTATTACAATACAGTAAATGACGAAACCAAGATTTTTTTTATTTTTTGCTATATTTTGCGTTTTACAATTAGAATAAATAGCATCATCTTGAAAAGACAGTTCACAATGGTCACTGGGAATATACCTGCTAACAACAATAACTGACATGTACGCCATCTCGGCACCACATGAAGTATGTTGCACATTGCATAACTGCATTTACTACAGCTGTTCTTTCTAAATGAGAAATATTAAAGATAAAAGAATTAAAAAAAAAAAAAAAAGTAGCCATCTGAGCCCTTGCTTGCACACATAAAACAAAGGAAACTATAAAATCAGTATTATGCTGTCCTAGAGTTTTAGTCAAGTCTTGAAAGGTTGTTACAACTACAACAAACCAGTAGATGTCACACATGAGAGCCATGCCTCAGTACTAAAGATCTTTATTTCAACCAAATAGCATGTAAGCAAAGCATCAAAGCTTCTTAAAAGTGCAACAAGAAAAGTAGGTAATACAACAGAAATGCTATTTCTAGGTAGCAGAAACTGCATTTAAAAGAGACTTTTACTGTAGTTCATTGCAGTATATTTCAAAAGAAGTGTACGAACCGTTTTAATTTATTGTCACATATTATTTCATGAAAGAGCAGCGCATTATACTTGCCCCCTCTGCATACAACATAACATGCCTCATATGAATGCACTGGGGAAAAAAATCAGTAGTTACAAAGCAAACCTAAATATTCTGCAGTTTTCTTCTTTCCATGAATGAAGCCTGCATGGCAACTGTGAAACAGTGCCCTCTCTGCTAAAGAATAACAAACTCAGCTGCAGTCACGTGACACACCTAAAAGGCTGTCTCATACAGTACCTTATTAGGAAAATTCCCTGGTCAGTGCAGGACGTTAAAACGTTTTCTTTTTCACATTTTGGACAGGAGAATAACATATCTCCCTAATTTTGTGCATGATTTGAGTCGGCAGTGTGTTCGGTTTATAAAATGTTACAAATGAACTTATACTGAAAAACAGCATACTCGTTTTGAGTATAATAAACACATTGCTGTATCTATTATGTCATTCACTGGCAAGGCTCCAAAAAAAATCTTACAAAACAAATAAATTGTATTAAATCAAATTTAGGAGCAAAATAAATCTTCATCTTTAAGAATCTACATAGCCAGTGTAATTCCACTGTTGCACTAGCATTTGATAGTGCACTTAAAGTTTAACTTCCTACGGGCATAAAATGCAAAAGTGTGTTGGCTCATAATGAATGATTCTAGATTATATTAAAGACTTTAACAGAAGTTGTGAACAGAACACATTAAATAAAGTTATTTTGTAGCCAGAGATCAGCTAGTGACATCTTTAAGAGTAGAAAACACGTCTAAAATGTATCCAACGAAGCTGGACATGTAGAAAGGACACTTACGGTGCAGCCATTTTTAAATCTCACGTGTAAAAAGATTAAAAGCAAAACAAAACAAAAAAAACCCCTGATGCCAGTGGCAAGTTACTCAGAGCATCTGTTTCTGTAACCACTTCAGGCAAACGAGTGAATGCAAACAAATCCATTGGAAAGTTAAACGCTACCCCGTCACTTCTAAACCTTGCAGCATGTATAAATACATAACCAAACACGCGACTAACATCCACAATATTTTAACAAAACAATACTAGTTACTTTTTTTTTTAGCCAGCATCTCTTTTCAGATGTCTGACCCAAATAAAGCGCATTCACTGACAACAAACGTAACACAAAAACACAGCGTGGCTAGATTAATGTTCCTCGCTAAGTTTACTTAAAACAAGAGCAAAAAAAGACGAGAAGCTTTCACTACCGTGTACAGTAGTATATTACGAGTCCAGTGCTGCAAGCTTGTTTGTTGTCATCAGCTCCTTCACCATCAAATCAACTTGTTTTTGTAACAATGGCAGGCAGGCTCATACTGTTAGCTAACAACAGCTAGCTAGCTCGGAAGTTGAACGGTTCAAAACAACAGCGGTATAAACCCGGGCTAGCATGCAGGGCACTTCTTACCTGATCGTAATGTTGGCAGCAAAAAGTCCGATCAAAAGTATTTAAAAAAATTACAACAAACCCAGCTGTTAACTGCAGTTACGGCTATAGAGAAAGTGCTAATGATAGCCAGTAGCTAGCTACATATCCTCTCAGCCTTTCTCTTTTTTTTGTGTTCAAAACTTTATTGACCAAAGCGCACATCAAAGAAAAAAAAAAAGCTGAGAATAATCACGGGAGTTGCCTACATAGGTGCGACATGGAGTTTTGCAACGATGTTAAAAGCAAACAATACTGAAAAACTGGTGTTTTTAACTGAACAATTAATCTAAACTTTTTTAAAAAAGGACACATTATGGTCATTGTTTAGTTCCACTTATACATCATGACATCTATAATAACTATGACAGGATAAACCTGTACTGTTATGTCATGGGTTATTTTGACATTGTAGCATTAAAATTTGTAAAACCTATAAAAATGTATTTTGGAAGCACAAACATATATCATAGGAACACACAAATGTTACTTCAGTAATGCGTGTATATCACTTTAATGATGTGTTTAATAATGTGATTAGAGAGAGAGAGAGAGAGAGAGAGAGATAAATTGTTTGGAGTACAATATTTACAACAATTGTAAATAGAAGGAGAAAGTAACAACATCCAATTACACTGAAACAATACTTTAGTAAAGTTCCTGATGGAATGTACTGAGTTACATTCCACTGCTGATTCTATACGTGCTGCCATCCAATGGTGTTGGGTTCTGTAAGATTAACAGGATTTTCGTCCAACACCAGTGATAAGGATGGACAAGAGGGTCCAATAATTAAGTTAAGTTCAGCTTCAATTCATTATAAACTGCAAGTCTAACTAACAAAACTGGCATATTACATCATACAAACCTGATTATTTTATATAGATTAAACCATAGTAAAAAAAGATTTTTTCCAATAATAACTTGTATTCCTTGTTTGCTTCTGTTCAGCAATTTCTGGATACCTTACAATGTACTGTGTATGAACTGATGACGGAAGCTCCTTAATGTGTACCGGATATTTATTTTATTTGTTCATTTTATTATGTCTGCGTGGAAAAAAATAGCTTACAAATAAATTTGCTGGCCTTAAGTCCACAAAACATTACAAATATGACTTAAACGATCATTAGAAAGAAGATTACTGATTTTCCCATGTGCTGGTGATTCTAACTTTTTCGAAAAAGTAAGAAAATGAATAACCTGCTAAACTGAAAATTGCTCCTCTTTAAAAACAGAAGTAATATAAACTTTTGGGTCTGATATGTCCAAGAGAATGCAGCTTTACAAACATTTTTCAACTAACATGCAGTAATTGCTAACAAACAGGAGAGGTCACTGTTGCACTGTTGTTTTTGTTAAGCCTCCTCCTAGGTGGAAAAAGATGGACTGTGCCTCACTTTATTGCTGTTAACAGAAGGACGTGCCACGTTTAGAGGTCGAGGCCACCTACATAACAGCACCACAGGACCCGGGGGAGCTGACTCATGGACACATCAAAGCTGAGCAGAACTGAATACACCTGTCACGAGGTGCTGAAACAAACCCATGCAGTGGGAATATTGCTGTTTTACATCATATCAACATCATATCAACCGAAGTCTCACTGTCATTTAATTTAAAGAACTAAATAAAACAAACAAAATGCATTCAGGTCCACTCAGGTTGAGGTCTGGACTTTGACTGGGTTATTGCAACATCTTGTTTCTTTTGTTTTTTTTAACTATTCTGTTGCAGATTTACTGCTGTATTTGGGATCATTGTCCAGTTGCATAATCCAGTTTAGGCCAAGATCTAGTTGTTGGACAGATGGCCTCGCATCTGACTCTAGAGGAGTTTATGGTTGACTCAGTGACTGCAAGGTGTACAAGCCCTTTGACTGCAAAACAAGCCCAAATCATTGCCAGTCTGCCACCGTGCTTAAGGGATGAGTTGAGGTGTTTGTGCTGATATGCCTTGTCTGATTTTCTCCAAATGTGGTTCTGTGCATTAAAGACAAACATCTCCACTTTGATCTTTTCTGTCCAAAGGATTTTATTCCAGAAGTCTTGTGGGTTGTTCAGATGCAACTTGACAAACCAAGGCTGTACTGCGATCTTCTTTTCACTTCCAAACAAGCGACACTTGTCCTGTCTTTTTCTAATTGTGACCTTTAACATTAAACATACTAACTGACGCTTGTAGATTCTGAGATGTAGCTCATGGGTTTTTGCACCTTAATGCTCTAGACCAGCAAACTGCCAAAACGTTGGCTTTTATAAAAGTGCTCACACTTATTGATGATCGATTAATTGAGTCCATTTAATTTTAATTTTATAGAGGGTTGTAGTCTATACTACTTAGTTTTTCACAGAACTGTGAAAACTTTCTTGGTCTTTGTAGATTATTTTTAATTCTCACTTCACCCACCCCCACCAACCTGAAAACCATGTCTATCTGTGCACATTCACGAGGGGGTTAATGTAAAATATTTCAACAAGAAAACAGATATTTATGTATCATCTTTTCACTGTTGCTTATTAAGCAGTTCTTATTTTCTGTCTTTAAGAGAGGCTATCAATCGTCTGCTCTGGATGAGAAGGGCAGACATTGCTGCAAGCGGAACAAAATAAGGACTAGTAACATAAGACTTTTCAAAACATTGATTGATGACAGTAAGGTTTTGAAGATGTAAAATAGCTAGGTAAGAGTGTTTTGTGGGTGATTTATCTATTTATTTTTTTTTTGTAATGTCTCTTTTTGCAAGCATAAGCAGCCACTGTATTAATAGCAGAAGGTGGAAACAATGCAAACTCTAAATCAGGAATGTCAAACTCATTTTGCATCATAGGTGACTTTAATCCTAAGTGGGCCGGACCTATAAAAAACATGATAAATGTGTAAAATTACAGAAAAGGTTCCAGCAAATATTTTTCCCAGACTGTCTTATAATTATAAACTATAAAGTTTTCATTTTCACAGAAAATGTCCTTTTTTTGGACTCAGTGTAAGAAGCGACGTATATATGTGGTATGAATCCAACTAAAGGGAAAGGATATAATTTGAAAAGCTGTAAAATACAATTAAAAGTTCACATTTTCTAAAGCTGTCCTGTCTTGGCTTTGCCGATTTTGGCCTTATGTATGACACCCCTGATCTAAATGGACATCAAACATACAATACCCAGTTTATAAAATAAATTTAAGGGTTTTTTTTCTTATCTGTTTTTACTAATATTGCATAATCTAAATAATATCACTCTTAAGTGGTTGCTACAAAGCCTTGCGGTCCACCCACTCAGGCTGAAGTCCCCGCCCACAGCTGGCCGTAGTATCCAGCAGTGTCTCCTTCTTAAACATGTCACTTCTATTCAGGTTCAATATCAGATGCTCGCTCCCGGAGCCCCGGGCACCAGGAATGGCAGTAGTGACGCCTTTGTATAAGTTTATTTTTGATTCATACCGCCTGGCGTGAGTCACGACAAGGGCCCACTACTTGAGAATACATGCCTCTCGGGAGGGAAACCTTTGCTTATCATAATGGATGGGTAAAGATGAAACAATTACTAAATTCACTCGCAATTTCGCCAGATTTGAGCGAAATTATTTCAGAGTCCTCTCTGTAATCATAACTCACAGGGAATAATTATTTAAAAATACATAAAAAAAAATTGATCTTACGTCCTAATGGCAGCTCTTTGAATCTGCTTAAGGGTCGAAAAGCTGAGATCCGTGGCCGGTTTTGTTGACCTAATGACTGATAAGTCATCGAGCTCCTTCAACCGAACGCTAGGTGGCGCAACAGACTCTACTCCGTGCTAAAAACATCCAGGGCTTATTTTTCGTGCTGGAGCCAGAGGCCTCAAGTAAACTCAAGTGAGTGGAGATATGAGAAGCAGGCTCCTCTCTGTTTGTTGTTTGCACTTCTCAGCTCAACGTCCTAAAACTCTCTTCAGCTGTCAAATGCTCAAAATGGTGTGTAACGCCAGACTTCAGACTAATCTGATGTTCTTTCTCCCTTTCAAAATAAAGCAAGTGACAAAATACAAGTTAATTGAAATAATGATATGCAAAAGCCTGTATCCAACATAAACATCCACACACACATGAACAACTACAGAATAGATTTTTAGTGCCCTGCTCACCTGACGTCACAAAATGCTCAGAATATGAATTTTTTTTTTGTGCATTATGTTTAAATACAGATTTTGCTCATATGCTCGTATTCTTATCTCTCATAAAACATTGCAAGATTTATGGGCTTAGACACGGGGAGGGGGAGGGGGAAGGGGTGACACTTGCAGGGGGGATGTTCATTTTCATGTTTGGAGTCGAGAGAGCAAGCAAGAAATACGAGAGAGAGAGAGAGACGGAGAGAAAGAGAGAGAGGGGGAAGAGAGAGACTCAAGTCTAATACCGCCGAAGACCACGCGCTACAGAAGACGGATGAAGGCACGCGACATGTCTCAAGGATTCAGGTAAGTTTTAACACACCAGGAAAAAAACATGTTTGAATGTGCATGGTGTTTGTAGCAGAATGGGAAACATGGACTGATTAAAGGTGACAATAAGAACATGTCATGTCATGCTTCCTATTATAAAGGTAACAGCTTAGATTGTTTATTATTATTATTATTATTATTATTATTATTATTATTATTATTATTATTATTATTCATTTAAACCTAGAGGTACCTTAGGCTGCACGACGGATAATAATAATATGTTTATATGTATATCGTCTATCTTGTAGGCTTCCTCGTATTAAACTCACATAGATTCGTATAATAGTTTCTATTGATGAGTCAAATCGTGAAGAATGCGTCTGTGAGGGGATGACGAGTGCAGCCAGTAGTCCCAAAGACGTCCTTGTACCGTGTTTGGAAAGCGCGCTGTCCACGGTCCTGAAATCGGCAGCCTGCCTGATCTTGTGGATGGCTGAGCCAGCATCCGCACAAAATAGCAAGCGATCATTTGCAATGAAAAACACCGTATTGTCTGAGAGGTTTTGAAGTAACGGACTGTCTCCGCACGTGTTAAATAGACGTAGAGGCTTGGCGGACCAGACAGTAGTACTGTTGAACCACTGTTGGCCATAGACCAGCTGGGTGTCCGTTTTGAATGCCTTGCTCAATGGCATCTCGCGTCTGGTGGTTGATAATAGCGGGATAAGGAGGGCTGCCAGCTGTAGGAATGTGAAGCAGGGCGTTGATGTAAAGGAGCATGCGTGCTTAGTCAACTCTTTATACGTAAACGTTTGGCACATCTGTCCTCGTTTCTCCTAGCTTGCACGTCACAGCAGTTTGTCTTGTTTCTTAGCAGGTGTGCGTGGATGCCTCCCAGGTGTCGTGCTCGCAGGTCATGGATGGGATAAGCGTGGAAGTACTGGCAGACAGCAGATGATATGCCTGCACAGTTGGCACGGCTCACGCGATGTGGCGCAACATGGCATGCGTAAAGATGGGTCTCTTAGCTCTCCTGTGTCTCCCCGCGTGTCTCTTTCGGGTTCTCGTGCTCTCCCACAGCAGCAGCATCTATGAGCGGTCGGTGGTCCCACGTGCTGTTTCCCGCTCCGTGGCTCGCATGGACGGAGACGTGATCATCGGCGCGCTCTTCTCTGTCCACCACCAGCCGTCTGCTGAGAAGGTGGCCGAGCGGAAGTGCGGGGACGTGCGCGAGCAGTACGGCATACAGAGGGTCGAGGCCATGTTCCACACTTTGGACCGAATTAACGCCGATCCCAACCTGCTCCCCAACATCAGTCTTGGCTGTGAGATCCGGGACTCCTGCTGGCACTCGTCTGTCGCCCTGGAGCAGAGCATCGAGTTCATCCGGGACTCCCTCATCTCCATCCGGGATGATAAGGACGGGTCCAAATGGTGCATTGACGGTACCCCATCCAACCAGCCACCACCTTCCAAGAAACCTATCGCTGGTGTGATCGGACCTGGATCCAGCTCTGTAGCTATTCAGGTGCAAAACCTGTTGCAGCTTTTCAACATCCCCCAGATTGCCTACTCTGCCACCAGCATCGACCTGAGTGACAAGACTTTGTTCAAGTACTTCCTGAGGGTCGTTCCTTCAGACACTCTTCAGGCTCGGGCCATGCTGGACATTGTCAAGCATTACAACTGGACCTATGTGTCTGCAGTGCACACTGAGGGTGAGAGCCCATTACTGCTTGTCTCTAACACCACCACAACAGTAGAATAATTCACCCCTAGTCTTGCAGCCTATTAGTGGACAACATAGTGAAGCATCACAGCAATGCTGTAATTGATCACAGAGTTTGGAGCTTGACAGTGACACATGTCCAGCTTTTATATAAGATGTTGTGCCAATCCTGGGTGTTTGATTGTCCAAGTGTGAAGGGCTACTACATATATTTTTATATTTATATATAAAAATAGCTTCACGTGTATGTTTTTTTTAAAATTCAAGGTAGCTGATCAACATTTGATTACTATTTTACTTCTCTTTGAATATCACGTTGCACCTTCCTGTCAGTCTCTAGCTTTTTTGGCAAATGCATCCACATCTCTGTATTAAGTGTAGACCCTCATTAGTTTGGAGGGTTGTATTGGCCTCATGTACAGCAAAACATCTCATATACACTAAAACAGAGTTATGGGTGCCTTGCTCGCAAAAAATAAACAAACAAACATGCGCAACTGTGTAAGGTGACTACACATCAGGTCGTCTGATGTTCTTTTTTCTTCATATTGGCATGATGTTACAGTATTGGGATCCAAAGCTGGACTTTCTCATCAGTGTTATTAAAGTCATCATTACAAGTTGAAAAAGTAGAAATCTAGCAGGCCCTTTATTAACATTAAAACTGTAGGTGTTCTTGTGGAAATTTTCAAACTGTTAAGTGTGAAGGGTGAGACTGGACTGAAAAATGACGTTAGTTCTTAAAATTCCTCTCAGTGCATATAAATTAAAATGAATATCATGTCTCACACAGCGGGGCTCACTTTTGTCTCAAGAAGTCTTGCCAGTGCATTATGGAGGAGACGGGAGGTAAAAAGGAGAGACAGGTTGGGAAGACAAAGTAATTACTATGACATGAATTATGTCCATGGGTTTTCATTAAAGTCTTGGTGAACACACAGTCATCTACTGTGTGCCCAAATTATGAGTGACAGGCTACATTACCCAGGATCCCCCCCTGAGGAACTGCATACTCATGGGGAGTGCAAAACATCTTTGGAAAGTCCTATTATAGTCAGGTGTTGCAGATGGGCTTTGACACAGGTTGCTTTCAGATAGATGAAGATAGGGAGCTAGGGAGGTGTAGTACCTGGAGGCACATCTAGGTGGCGTTAGCTGTCTGACCTTCAATATACCTACAGCAGGATCCTGTGGGACTGAAGTCATAATTTAAGAGTGATGAGAGCACAGTCAGGGGAGGGTGAATTTCATTGCGTACAGTTATTATTACAGTAATATACTTTTGCACAATATAAACTTTTAAGACTTAATTAACTGTAGGCATTCTATTTTTTAGTCTATTCAGACTTAATATATTTTGCCATAGGGCGACCTTACTCGACCTTTGAGAAGTCCAGTGTAAATCCACTAATTTGTTTTGAGCTATCTTTATTTATCTCTGAAACTGTGGTCACGACTGTCTTAAGCCCACGAGTTCCTATTCCCTGCCACCTTATTCAAGTTATAATTGCAGCTTGTTGCCAGTAGCAACAGCTAGGGCTGTGAAATTGCATAAATTACCTGTCCCGATTATCATCCGTCTGGTTGCAATGCTCCGAGTGGGTTTTTGGTGGTCATTGTCAAAAGGCCTGTCAACTAATGCACCACCGCCCACCTGTCTCATAGCTGAGATGGAAAGAGTAAAATAATTGGATATCATTATTTCCATTTACCAGTGGAAGAATGAAACGAGGCAATTGAAAATATCATCAAAGGGCTATCGGAAAACCAACACATGGCCACATTGTGTCAGAATAAATGCTTTAGTGTGATGCCTGTGTCAGCTGCTGTCTTCCTCGCTCTGTAAAGCCATGCCATGCACAGAGAGAATACTTTTTCTCCATCACCCATGTTTGGGAGGGAGGGGGGTGGGGGCAGTGAAGCCAATCACACAGCCCAATGTTTACACATTTTTATTTAAAGGTGCTTTTAATTCCCTTTTGATAACAAGCACAATCAAATGCAAGTTCGTGTTCCTGCATGCACAGCTGATTGACTTGTCTGTACAATCCAGGTATCTTGCTAAAGATCCGTTGGCTTCATCCGAAATCCAGCTCTTGACACATTAGTCAAGAAAAGTAGTTCACATGAAAATAGAAGATTTAGGCTCAACAGCTTTGCTGGGCTCTTGATTGGGATAGCATGCTGTTAAGCAAGGACGACGATCTTGGCTTTGATTGCAATCACTAGCCGGCCAACTCTCACACTCATTATCAGTGGATCAGAGCTTCAACTCGGTCAGGGCTTGTTACAGTGAACAACTGGTGGGAAGGGTGGGGGGTGGGGTGCTTTAAACACTTGTTGTCCATCAGCACAATAATTAGAGATGTGTGGTTAAAAGCAATTACTCATATTTAATGATGCCAGTGTGTTATTGCATATAAAAAGGCATGTAATGCAAAACACCAAGATGTGGATTGTATTCCAATCACAGATGAAAGCTTCATCTTTTAAGCTCTCAATGACTGAAAATGGACCCATCATTAAGAAATGGGATTCCAAGACACTGAAGATACATTTTATGGGACGCCATTTAAAATTTCGCTATTCTCACTGTCTCTTTTGTTGTGTCACCTGCAGGAAACTATGGGGAGAGTGGCATGGAGGCTTTCAAGGAGCTGGCCTCTCAAGAAGGCTTGTGCATTGCTCACTCGGACAAGATCTACAGTAACGCAGGGGAGAAACATTACGACCGCCTTTTGAGGAAATTACGGGAGCGACTACCCAAAGCTCGTGTGGTGGTGTGTTTCTGCGAGGGCATGACTGTCCGAGGTCTGCTGATGGCCATGAGGCGGCTCGGGGTTTATGGAGAGTTCCTCCTTGTTGGCAGGTGTGTGGGTATTTTACATTTTTTTGCCTTTTATTGAACAATTTAGAGCCTGCCTTTGGAAGGCTGCGAGATGCTGCGTTGTCCTCCTGATGTGCATGTCGCCAAGGCAACTGAGAAGAATTAGACCACATACCAATAGCACTGAATAGAAATGTTCTCCAACAATGAATAATTGGCATTTCTGTTGCCAAAAAAGCTGCAAACAATGCCTCAAGTCCATACTCTCCGTGTCCATGCTTCATCATATTTGTCTTTATTTTAAGGCAGTAGCAGTCATTTCTTATATTCAAATGTGATTATACATGAAGATCATACGGAATCCACCTTCTTTATAAGAATCAATCCATTTTATTATTACACATCCTCCTCGGATATTCACCCAGTCCTTTCTTTTCCATATTTCTTCTCTTCCTTACTGTCCCTGTCATTTCTGGTGGTGGCTTAGTCACTGGAAAAGGGCAAGTAGAGTTGTCTCACACACTTATAGTGTCACATTACACCATGAAATCATCCTCAAGGAACATTCACAGTTGTCAATAAAAGTCACAGCGTATTTAATGCTAATTTTCAGTTCATTCCTGCAGCATCTTTCACTCTTCATTTCAGAGAAGGAAGAGGTTTTTGGCACTTCTCTATTGTAGACTATTTCAGCCATATGCACAGTACTGTTAATATGTATTTTGATACATATGGCAAAACATATCCACATTACATGTAATATTTTACATATACTGTTAAGTTACTTAAATGGCTAAATGGCTGGCTAAGGAAGCCTGTGCTCACAGAGTCCTTACTGATGATGATTAGACTGCTGAATCCTGAATGAATGCAAATCAAACTCATAAGCCTAGAAAAACAATACAGTACAGTGACTTCCTTCATTTTTGTATGTTCACTTATATCAAAAGGTAGTTCTCACAGAATAAAACCGTTATTGTTCTACACTTACAAAAATGTACGAACCAATTCAACACTGGATGTTAAATGGGTTAATTGCACGTGAAAATCCTTTTGCAGTTAACAGCCATTAGCTCTTTGCGTGTTGCACGCTCTTGTCACAAACTCTGCGACGCACATTTAATCTGGAATCAAAGCTCTGTGCATGAAACATGTTTTAAAGGAGGACTGAAGGTGCATTTCAGTGCTTACCTCACACGTGTCAGTCAGCAGCTGAAGTTTAAAAATCTTGTGTGTTCCGTTATATTTGTTGACATCAGTTAACTGTTCCTCTTAACTAGATTGTGGTTTTCATTACAGAGTAGTGTGTTTAGACAGAATCACTTCCTCTTTATTACCATTGATGTTCAAGTGTTGCATCAGTCTCAACTGAAGCCGATAAGGTGCATTAGCATACGTTTTTTCTGTCGACAAATATAATTATAATAATGCTGTTTATCATACACATATCAATCTAATATAAGTTTTATTTGTGTAGCCAAAGCCTCACCTATCATTGCTTTAGACCCCAGCTGCTTCAATTGAATTGAAACACTGTGTTAGTGGATTTCCATAGACACTGTTTGTTCTGGTGCTGAGAACCACTTTACAAGGGAGGGAAGTTAAAAATATTTAAGACACATTCTATACTTCTGCTGGTCTTGTCATGAGATTTGGACATTTTCCCTTCATTACTTAGCAGTATGTAGAAACCTAAAGAAAAAGGTGACAAGTAGCAGGAGAATGATATGAAGTAAAGCTCTGATTGACTTGCAAATGAATTTGGGGCAAACTGTTGATGGCATTTGCACTCATGTGGTATGATCACTAACCATCTCTATTACAAGTTGTCACCAAGAAAAATGCTTAAACTTTAAACTTTAAGTTGTCTTTAGGTTGTGAATAAAAAACTGCTGTTGCGTTAGATAAAATCTGTCAGTGACTGTTTGCCGAATCGAATTCTCTTGCACACACTTAAAGATTTGCTGGTGTGATTAGAGCATTTGTTTCCTGTCATTGCCCTTAGACGCCTTTCTGACTTCCTGTTCCATGTTTTGCGTCGGTATATGAAGAGAAGACAAGTGGTGCTCTCATCACGAGCATCTCTTTTGATTGAATATGCCATGTTCAATGCACACATGCATATTTAGGTTCATAGCAGAAGATGGCACTCTTTCTTTTTTCACAAGGCTTTTAAATTATCTATTATAATGACACTCTGGGCCGGCTGCATTGCTTCCCATATCTTTACTTTTCTCTTTCCTCCATAGGAGATGGGAAAAGTGTGTCTTTTTTTAGCTTCTGTGAAAGTCTCGATGGGCAGAAGAAATGCTTCTGGGTCAAAGAGAGACAGAGAGAGATGGAGAGAGTGAGGGCCAACACATGCAAAGCCATGTGTGTGAATGAATGAAGCTGGCACACAGGTATTAGCTTATCAAAGAGAAGCTTGTTTTCGTAGTTTATGCTTTCACCTCTGAGGAAGCTTTTACAATTTGCGTGTGCGTCTGTTTATGTTCGTGCTTTATTTGTGTGTGCATGTGTGCGAGTTCTAATAAAAGTGGTAATCTACCACAGAAAGCAAAAAAAGGGCCAGTAAAAAGAAAAGAAAAGAAATAAAGAAGTCCTCTGCACATTTTTAGATGACTTTGCATGCCGTGATCAATTTTTTGGCACTATGCAATATTTGGGAAAGTAGGTCACTTGTAATGAAGAGCTGACAATAACTCAGCGCACTGTTTTAGTCTTACAGCCCCGCATTGTTTGTAGTGGCAGCAGGTAGCTGATTTCAGTGGAAAGAGCCACAAAAAACCCAGTACCAGCACCAAATGGTAGGCAGACAAAGTTAACAAGTGGCTTTTGAACATAACTGAGCACAAAAACATGACAAATGTTGCTCCATGCCTGCTGGCTGTGTAAATAAACATCTCATAATATCAAGTTAAACCTGGTAATATGGTAATAATCTGCTTTCTGCCTTATATACTGAGACACCAGTTCAAGAAGAACCGAACACGATTATTGAGATACATAATTCAATTAATCTATTTGGCGATTACACACTTTACATCCACTCCACACAGCAGAACATAATCCTGGTGATAGAAATTAGGACAGATCTGAGTGACCACGGTGGGAGGAGGTGGACTGAGCGCACAAGAGCGTGAAAACTGTTGAGCTGTGAGATTTAAAGCACGTGGAGTGGTGGCTGATTGGTTCGAAGAAGGTGGACAAAAAGATGATTTGACTAGTGTCAGCATTGGTGTCAACGCTGAGTTCGACAGCATGGGAAAGTGGAAGTAGACCAACGACCGAACACCCAGGAAAGCAGGCAGATATGTGATTGTAATCCTTCCTTATTGAACTTCCTCATTAACTTCATTAACCAGTCAAAAAAGCTTCTCTGTATTACTGCAAAAATGTCCTTCCAATGGTCTACACCAGGGAAGTTCATTCAAGGTCAACTATATAGATGGTAAATGGCCTGTATTTGTATAGCGCTTTTACTAGTCCCCCCAGGGACCCCAAAGCGCTTTACACACCCAGTCATCCACCCATTCACACACTGGTGGAGGCAGCTACAGTTGTAGCCACAGCTGCCCTGGGGCAGACTGACAGAAGCGAGGCTGCCATATCGCGCCATCGGCCCTTCTGGCCAACACCAGTAGGCGGTAGGTGAAGTGTCTTGCCCAAGGACACAACGACCGAGACTGTCCGAGCCGGGGCTCGAACCGGCAACCTTCCGATTACAAGGCGAACTCCCAACTCTTGAGCCATAATCGCCCCAAAAATCACCACAAAATGCTTAATATCAGAAAAGTTAAAACAGGCCATAGCCAGGAATAATATCAGCAACAGTCAGGATGGAATAGGAGCATAATGTTCTTTAAAAATCACACAGGCACACTTGAGGCTTTCACTGCTTTTTTCCACCAAAATAATAAAACTTCCAAATACTGTCCTCATCAGGCCAATCAGTGTACTAATTAAAATGTAAGTGCGAGTAAAAAGCATTACACTTCATCACAATTATCCCATTGTTTTTGTGGTAAGGGTACAACTGAGAATATTTGAGTTTAAAATATGACACCAATTTAACATAGTTGGTGTATTTTTTTAAGGATAATGAAGCAAAATCAGTGAGGCAGATACTGCGGCCAATTTCTTTTGAAGCTTTATGCACGTCCTCATTTCATTTTACTTGGCATTAAAAATAATAAAGGAGCGTAAGTGGTGCACCAGACCTAAATGTTTGCAGTGTTCAAAAGCAGGGAACGCTGCGGTTTTCTTTTCCTTGTCTCGTATTTTACAGTGATCACAGAGCAGCACAGAAGCAGACACAAACACAATACCGCAGTGGCTGCATAAACTACAAGTGGGCATTCGGGGATGTTTGAATCTGAGAGCCTTTGTTGTTCTGTGCAGCTAACCTGCTCTTCAGACGAGGGCCAGGTGTGGCGACGTGCTCGACCCACTTCATCCCTTATCTGCGGTCGCTGCTCTGCATTACTTCCACACTTTACATCCACTCCACTCTCGTATTGTCAGTCAGAGGGCCTCTTGTTTTTCTCTCTCTGTTGTCAATCATGATTTTGCCAATCATTTGCTTCCATTACTTTGTTGCTGCAGGCATATGTTACACAGACACATTGCATAAAGAGACAATATTTATTCCATCCATATATTCTGTCAGGGAGCTGCCGAGGCACAGTGGCAACATAGATTATCTACTTCATTCCAATCAAGAAAACACTGATGTCCATCTTCTTGTTGTGTTTCAAGTACATTTCAAATTTCTTCTCTTCTATTAGGTAATAATATGTTCCGCAGAAGATGAGACAGAGTGAAATATAAAAGCATAAGAGTAAGTGCAGCTTAGTCAGACGTTTATGGAGACACATAAGGGAGGAGAAGAAGAAGAGGTAACAAACTTAAATGTAAGAGGGAACAGGCTTCGTTAGTTTATTATCATAATACTGCAACTGGTCCAGTTTTTTGTTGCTTCTCAATAGTTTGAGTAATTCCTCTCATTTTTGATCTCACAGGGAAAACAGCAGCATCATTTACTCAAATCTATGTTAAACAAAGGACTCCTTAGAGGATGGCAAGTAAATTAACAAAATGACGAATGAATTAATCTAATTTGGACGTATCATTGTACACTGAACCTTTCTATCCAGTCCCATATATTTAAAAGCTCCGGGAAATTCTGATGGAACTGCAAGTCTGCAGCTGAGTCGCTTACACCTCTTGTCTAACTCGAGAACAGGCTCTCTTAACTTTTAATGTGCACAGTGCCCGCTTTCAAAAACACAGAAAAAGTGAAGCATCATGTAATGGAAACTCTCATCAGTACATCTGAAAATGTAGACTTTTATGTAAGCTGTAGTGGTAACTTCCACAATCAAAAACATGATTCTGCACCCTCAATAAACATGAAGTCATAACTTTTATTAAACGCACCTGAAAAACATCAAATCAAAGTTTAATTTATTTAAAAACTCATCAAGGAAAATGTGCTTGGTATGGTCGGAATGGATATCAAAGCAAGCAAATTTGATTTGACCAAGTTGTATTATGTAACGTTTTACATTGTCCATACATAACAAAATTACATGGAAAATATACATTTAATTAAATTAGTTAGTCAGGAATTTGCTGTAAAAATACTGGAAATTGCTTTTTGACAATAGAGCTGAATTAAGTAGGATTACAAAGGCATAACAGGGGAAAACGGGGGAAATATTAGAAGTAAAATAATTGAGTAAGGGATTAAAGTTAATATATTCAAAATAAAGTTGAAGTACCAATTTCAGAGTAATATCTAATTACAGAATAAAGATGACATTCCTTTATAAAAAGCCTTGTGCTGGTGGGTTCATCATATTTTATACTTTAAAACTGCTTTTATTAACAAGCAAATTGCTTCTTTTTCAGGACATTAGTGGCCTGAGTGGCCTCATCGATGTTTAAATCTTTGTGTAGTACAGGCTAGGTTGCATCATAATGCACAATAGGACACTTGTTCAAGTTGTTTAGCCGTGAAGGTGTAGAGTTTAGGTAGGTGAGGCATCTGGGATGAAGGCGTTGCCTCGACACATAGATTAGTCCAATAAACTGCAGCCATGTAACACTGACTTCACTGGTTTTAGCGTCTGCGTTTTGCAAACTGAAGCTGACTTCACTTTATTCTTTAGAAAGCATGCCAGCCTTGATCTTAAAGGTGGATTTTACTCTCACAAGTACAACGTTTTTCCTCAAATTTCAACTTTATTCTCAAAATGTGACAAGTTGAAAAAGGCATCCTCGTCTTTTTCAGATACTGCTACAGTTTACACAGAGCGATATATAATATATTGAGTTATATTTTACAGTCGGATCAGCATAATGGCAGCCAAACAGCTGACAGTATTCTACTGTAAAGCTTATATTCCGTATAACACAGCAGCATGTTTCGCAGTATTTGTTGCAGATTGCAGATGTGACAGAAATGCATCATTAACGAATCTGACAGTGTAGTGAGCGTGTGTGTGTTTGTGTGCCGTGTGTGTTTAACTGAGGGCTCCTCGGGGCCAACACCATTAGACTCTCTCACAGTCTCAGGAAACCTCTGAATCTGGAATGTTAATTTCAGTTCAGCTCTGTCTGCTGAGCTGTAGTTCCTGAAATGTTCGAAAGCTGGATGCACATTTACTGTACGGTGTCATTATCGTTGCCTCTAAAGTCTCTTCCCCAGTAGTCCTACCGTGCTTGGTTTCTGAATGGCAGCATGGAGCGCATCCACCTACTCATTTGCTTGCCTGCTTGCTCTCTTGCAATTAGCATCATTCGTTTTCTCTCTCCCGCTAATGCTGCTTGAATGCTGTTATTACTAAACATCATTTGCATAAGCTGCTTTTCCACATGTAACGCTCATTTCTGTCCCTGTCTTACAAACACAGTTTCGGTCCGGGTCCCATTTTGACTGCTCAGTTCTTGTTTGTGTTTTATTCCTGACAAAATGGACACTGACACAGGAATGCGGATGTTCTGCCTCTGTAATAGCTTGGCACCGGTCATTAACGCAGTATGACTGCATCTTTTGAGACGGCACTGAGGTGCGAAGAAAGCTGCAAGCCCGTATTGTGTGCGTCACATGCATTTCTGCATTTGCCTGTCCTGTTCCATTTTAAGGGGACGCTGAGCTGGAATAAATGAAATGTTTAAGGCAGGAATGAGAGACAGAGAGACTGAGAGAGAGGGGTTGTGGTGGGACACATTTAAAGTGTTTTTTCCATCATCTCTAAGGCTCTCATCTCCTCCACATCTCAGGAAGGAAAGCGTGGAGGATGTGGAATTTTGCCTATTGACTTCTTCTTGCGAGTAATTTGGCAAATTGCAGGGTTTCAGCGAAGAGCGATGTTATCTCTGGCAATATAGCACTGAAAACACCGCCAAAATAAACGGGTATATTTGCCATCCAGAACTGTAGATCCAGAAAGGGTTAGGGCTAAATTTCTGATTTATTCTGCTTGGGTGTAACCCATAGTAGCTCTCACTGAGTCAAATCTTTAAAAAAAATATGTTTAAGGTAAAGGAAACTCTTTGGATATCAAGTTTAAGGAGTTAAAATCTTTTTTTCCAATTTGGTGATGGTTTCAAACTGAAATCCAACACTTCAGAAGAGTGCGTTTCATGTACTGCATTCGTGTTTTCGCCATCTTAGATTCTCCTCTTTATTGGTGATGTGCTTCATGTTTGCTTTCAAGCAACGGCTTCCTTTTGTTAGACTTCCAGTTTCCAGCAAAGTCATGACTGATGAATCAGTTCTGAATGCAAAGATTCGAGATAGAGAGAGAAGGTGTGGAAGGCAACGCGAGGCCTGGGAGAGAAACCTCCTTCTCACATTATCCTCAGTCTGTGACGTGACCCTCTATTTTCTGACCCCCCTGCTCTAAGGAAAGTTTAGAGTTTCATGAATTAAGGGCAGTATGTTTGTTTGTTAGGAGAACGGGGCTTACAGTACCGCTGGAACAAAAGGCTCGTGTGCTGCTTGTGCTGCAGTCGCCATGGAGATTTTGTTTGGCCTCGAGATGGAGTTGGTATGATCGTCTCGCTGCAGATCTGTCACTCAGTCTGTCAGCGGGGGCTCCACAGAATACAGCACAATAGTCCCTTCTCAGAAAATATGGCTGACATCTGAAAAATTCATCCCAGCAACAACAGTAACAAAGATGGTAATTATAAGATAAGAAAACATTGGCGATGATCATTCAGTAATGGAGCCTGGCTCGCGAACACTTGTGGCTCCGAAAGTATATTCAAGTTGAGTCAGAATTCACGATTACATCTGTTTGTGTTCCACTGTGCAAGGGAGCACAATGAGCTCCATTTGAATATTTATAACACGCCTCTGATGTTAATTGAAAGCAGCCACACTTTGTCAAGGACATCTCCCTCTCTGCAATTGAAGCCCGGTGCTCCCAAAGTGCACAGCGACGGGTGAATGACATTGGAGCGATCAAAAATAGCACTCGGGCTTTGCATCTGGACACAGTTGTCAGATCCAGATTAGTAGAAGCTGAGAAGCTTTCTGCTGCAGACAGCTAACAGTGGACCAACAGAGTAGCGAAAGATGCTACAGAAAATCTGAACCTCCACTCAAAACATCACAGAAAAAAGAAAAGCAATCAATAGCAATGTTTTTTACAACGTTTTGCAATTTAAATAGCAAACATTGTTTTTCCAGCCTTTTAGAATCGCTGCCAGTCGGACTGCCTCAAGTGTTGGACGGTTTCTCAGATGAAATAAGCGACTGGAATTCATCATCCTGGGCTCTGAGTTATTCTCACGTAACGCCGCATAGTGCTCGCCCCAACCCCGGCTGGGTAAAGCAGCGGGCTGAGTAAAAGGAGAGGCAGTGAATTGAAAAAAGAGTAGAAGAAAAAAAAGTCTTTTACCTAAAAGGCCTTTGGCAAATGGATCCAGACCTACCTCGCTGGCTTAGTTTCCCATAACCTATAAATATTTATTACTTTTACAGTATTTCTTTTCTCATGGGCAGTTAATATGGTACAAAACCATCCCCATAAAATAGTGTATTATGTAAATAAATATTACGTAAGGCTACAGTTTGTCTTTAGGAGAGAATGAGGCTTTTTGCCCTTTCTGTTAACATTTAAAGCAAAAATATTGCATTATTAGATTTTTGGGGTACATGTGGCATCATGATAGTTTTCTAACATGTTACTTGTACAGTTGTACAAGAAAAATCTCAAACTTACACCATCCATCCATCCATCCATCCAGTCGCTTCCGCTTATCCTTTTCAGGGTCGCAGGGGGTGCCGGAGCCTATCCCAGCTTTCATAGGGCGAGAGGTGGGGTACACCCTGGACAGGTCGCCAGTCTGTCGCAGGGCTAACACACAGGGACAGACAACCATTCGCACTCACATTCACTCCCACATTTACACCTATGGGCAATTTGGATTAATCAATTAACCTATTCCCACAAACTGCATGTCTTTGGACGGTGGGAGGAAGCCCAAGTAAGTCAAACATACACCTTAATCAAAATGATACTGGTTAATAAGTCCTATAGTTATATAGTAATAATGTAACAAAATATGCTGAGAATGGAAAGAAAAACATCTAAAAGAGCATTCTCCTCGCACTTTAATAGAAATTCTGCATTAACTTTATCAAGTATTCATAAAATATCATTGAGATTTTTGTGATGAGATTTTTTTATTGAACTGACGTCTCTTGGCAGTAAAAAGCAAACGCTATTTTTTCCCAGCAGTGTTTCCTGTCATTGTGGAGGACAGTGATCTCCCAACTCAAACTGGAGCATGATGAATAAATAAAAGCAGCCTGGATAGGCTTTAAAGGCTTCCCAGCAAACCCAGGGCCTCTGCGTCTCGCTGTTATGCCGCCAAGTAGCTAACAAGCCACCACTTCTGTTTTAACTCAGAAGAACGCAGATTGAGAGAAATAAGAGAAAATGAGGAGAATGGAAGAGCGGGGAGACAGAATTTGGTAGACAGAGGATTAGTGCTTAGCTGAGAAGACCAGCGTTGGTGTGATGAGATCTTCATCCGCCTGAACAGTTTCAAATTAATTAAGAGTGTTGTGGGATCGGGATGAAGATGGAGAACTGAGACCTGAAAAAAAAACAAAGATAGCAGCATTGAAAATGTATAAAACATTTACTTAAATACTGCTCTTAAGAAAATATATGAGACTCTTTTTTTATTTATTGGAATATTTAAATTCATTATGTTTTGACTCAGTGTGTTCACTACTTTCCTACAAGTCATATGTTCACCTTATAACATGTGATGCTTGTGTTTTTATTCAGGTGAGGTTTGTAATAGAAATGCTGTACTATGCTATCAGTCACCATAACAAAAGTCCTTGTAAGGATAATAAGCTGCTGGGTTATTTGTAACATCTCTGCATGCGTTTTTATGGTATGGTGCGGAGGTATGTTACGAGCCTGTATGTCCATCGGCTTGGTTGTCCTTGAGTTTAGAAATTGTAAAGAGTTTCATGAATAGCTGTTATTTACAGGCTGAGGCGCTTGGGTGCAGTTTATTTCATCAGTTTTCATTTCATTTAGGGGTCTTGAGGTTTTTGGTTGCAGTTGTAGTATACTGCAGTATATACTAGTTCTCCAGTAAGTTCTCCTGAAGGGCTTTTAAAGTTGTTGTTTTTTTGGGATGTTGACTTCTTTATGACTTCAAAATGCTTTGAATGTCCTTCAAGAAGCCTGAAGTACAAATCCTGAAAGCTATTCAAAGAAATGACAAGAACGTTTGCCTAGGAGAGTTCAGGCTGTGCTGAAGAACAAAGGTGGTCATACCAACTACTTACTCACAAGCTCGTTAAAATTAGCTAAATATGAAAAAGTATATTTTTGCCTTTCCGTGTTTTTCTGATTCAATACAACTTTGTACCCATTTCCCATTTTCAAACCAAAAGAAATGAGGCATTGTAATTACACTATTTCCAATGCTAAGCACAACAATTGCATTCACTTGTATGTAGATCACTAAATTTAACTGGAGAATGTGCAAAAAGATAAATGACACCAAAATAAGATATAAAAGAGAAACAGTATGAGGTTTAAACCTTGAAAGGGAGAACTTTTGTCCATCATCCTCTGCTACACCCTAAAGGGCTATTAGGGTGGAGAAATTAGGGTTAGTGTAAGGCAAGCATTTAGATTAGCTTGGAAATGCAATATGCCCATAAACACAAATGTTCAAACATGTGGGTTTAACATGACGATGAAACATTAAAAAGACAATTTTATTGACTTTTATTACTTTTAGAACAAATAAACGTTGGCATTTTAAATTTGTGTGAAGCAGACAGATTAAAAGTTTTTTTTCCTATTAACTAACTGAACTTTTTGTACAGAGCAATTAGGAAACTCTTGACTCCCCTATCCCCCCTTCTTCTTTTTAAAGTAACTCTTCTCATTCATCCTCCAGGGGAAACAGTGCATGTGATTAAATCTCTGCCCTGCCAATTAATTCATGCCTTCATAAATATACAAATGTGCTATCAAACTGGAACTAGATCATCCGGCAGAGCGAACGGAGCTCTCGGTCTGCTCTCTGTTGTGTACACTTCTATTAATTATACAGCTGTCGACACACTGTGCTCCTCTAAACAATGCCACACATCATCGAGCCTTAGTATGTTATCAAAATGCGCTCGTCTTAATGCTAAGCATATGCCGTTGAAGGGATAGCAGCTTGCTGACTTTACTCGCCGAGATAAATACTGACTTAGATTTATTAGATTTCAGTAGATTTTTTGGGGAAAGTATGGAATAAAGGGGAAGTGAAATTTTATTATTTTATTCTAAAAGCTTTTATTGATCTGTGAATGTAGACATACACTCATGGACCACACGATAGAGTGGTGTTTATCAAGTCCTGCCTATAAGATGAGCATCAGTGTAATCTTATATCACTATAACACTGTAAAACCTCTAAGCATCTTAATCTTAGATCCTACAGCTTTTTTCAAATCATTATCTCGATTTGTTTCGAGTCTGGCTTCCTGTCAGATTTGGAATTTAGTTCCAAATTCTTTTAATTACTTTTACATAACATCATAACTGATCCAATATAGAAAATCGGCAGCTTATTTTGCCATAATCACTGACTTTGAACTCAAATATTAAGCCCAGTGCCTTCCCAGTTTGTTCTAATTCTTTAACAAATCATGGATGTGGATTAATATTTCTTGGACAGGTTTCCGGTGGCTGCTTTGTAAAGAGACAAAAAGAGATACATGAATAAAGACTCACATCATAACTGCTTAATATCACCATAATGCTATTTACAATGTTGTCCATGGTTCATCTTCAGTTCTTTTCTTATCTTGCACACGGCTCAGCCATGAAGGTAGGAGATCAGAATTCGCCCATATGATCACCTCTGAAAGAGTCACATGGATCATTTATGGATGGTGAAATAGACGCTTTTCAGGTATTATTAATAATATTATTTATGTATATAAACGTGTTAGTCTGTGTTCGTTCTTACTGGCGCTGGTGGGAAAACTACAAAACTAACACTCTTGAACAACAGCGACTCCTTAATCTGCTTAAACAGGTGTTCCTGTAGTATATCTAACCCAGGTTATGTAATAATGGGCCTTCCGATATGCGGTGTGAACATTGAGGTGACATTAAATCAGATTTGATCCCATTAGGCATCCCTCTGGTGGCCTGAGAGTTTTGATGAGCTGTTTGGAGCCCTGCCAGACGACGCCATCCTGAGAGAGGCGAGCGAGAAAAGAGAATGTCATTTTACCTCATCACAAACTCCACTGTGAGAAACAGTCGAGCACGTCTTCTGCGCGTTGTGCATTATTCATGTCGCGTGTTGAACAGCACTTCTGTCTCTCCATCTATCTCTTCTTCTACGCCCCTCCTGTCTTTTTATCCGCGAACAGTCGGCTTTTCTCTCACATAAAACCTGAAGTGTACTGACCACATTAGGACGCGTTTAATGCAGTTAGCCTCCAACGTATGTGTGACTCGGAACATCGAAATGGAAATCTGCAGGCTAGTGTATGAGTCTTTGTGCCTCTCCCTGTACTACATGTACTGAAATGGAGGGTAAAGGACAAGGACTGTATTCACTTAGACTAAATGAAGTAAATGTGACCAGGACTAATGGAGTTCATGTTTCTCCAACTCTTGACTTAATTACAAGGAAGAAAATAATGAGTCGGCTGAATTATGATCTCCAAATATACGACAGAAAATACTGTAAACATGTTGAAACATATTAGGCAAATATATACTGCAGTAGTTACCCACATAAAACAAATGTTATGTTGTGTTATTTTGCCCACTCACAATTACCTAACACTGTTGCTGTCTTTAGCAATATTAGCTGCATGCAGCAGAGGATTTTTAATGAATTTTGGAGCCTTGGAGAACAACATTCATTACAAGCTATCAAAAAAAATGCTACATAAAGCATACCTTTGTCAACCTATCATGCATTGCAATATGTCAATACAATTGATATCAAATTGATTAATTAATTATGCAAATATGCAATCCTGTTCTTCCTAGATACACCACTCTGACTAAAGCATACTTGAATGGCACTGACTGAGCTGTTCTTAAACAAAAAGAAAAATGACCAGCGATTAAAGTCAGGGAGCCAAACAAGATGAGAAAAGCTTTTCTAACTTTTTTTTTTTTACATTTACATTTTCCAAAGCTGCTGAATTGGAATCCATCCATCCATCTTCTTATGTTCATCAGTTTCAGGGTCGTGGTGCTGGAGACTAGCCAAGCTGTCTTGGGGTGAGAGGTGGGAGTACACCTTGGACAGGTTGTCAGTCTATCACGGGGCTCACACATGGAGACAGCCAACCATTCACGCTCATATTCACACAGCCAATTTAGAATTGACACTTAACCTGACATGCATGTTTTTGGACTGTGGGAGGAAGCCGGAGTAAAAGGAGGGAACGCACGCAGTCACGGGGAGAAAAGTCCACAAAGACCTTTTTGTTGTGTTTCAACATCAGGCTTTGGAATGGAGTGCTGTAATGTACAGTACTTCTGGAGGTTTCTTGCCTAAAAATAAACAATTAAAGTAACCTACAGCATGCACATTATTGCAAAGATGGTACTGAGGAATATTAGCATAATATTAAATTATTAACTATCATTTGAAAGTATTGAATATACCTTATTTATCTTCTCATTTCACCTCTTATATAGACTGGCGCTATTATGCCCTTTTCTTATTTGAGCCTTCTTGCCCAAGACTGGGCAGGTTTTTGGACGGGACCATTTATCCAACCCAGAACTCTCAGAACTGTTTGGATTGTGTTGTAAGAAAAGAAAACCCCCAAGCCTCTGCAGCAGGTGATTAAAGCAGAACATCACCAGTGCTCATCGACTGAGCATCAGCGACATCGTCGAGGTGCAGGGCCCAAATTATATTAAAAGACAATATCCAGCCCAGTCACAGCCTGTTCACCCTTCTGCTGTTTGGCAAGCAGTACAAAAGAATTAGTATCAGACTTCAACACGCTATTTTCCCTTAGGCTGTGAAACTTGGGAACTTATCTTGCGCAAGCAACAACAACAGTTAGTTATTTATTCATTAAGTTTTAATTGTTTTTTTATCCCCTGGACTATGAATTTTGTAATTCAAGAGCATACACCCATTGCACAATGCTTCATCATACTGTGCATATAAAATGCCTTTTATTTTTATCAGTATGGTTACACATCACCTGGTGCTGAATGTGCCAGTTGAGTATTCATAGGATTGATTAATCAATAGATTATCATTCCATCATAATTCTTTGAGTTTCCAGCTCCTGGTCAGTAAGTTGATCATGGTGTGGTTTTCTTTTAGGATACAAAGCCTGTAGAGAGGTGATGGGATCGAAAGGTTGGACATTAGGGTCAGCTGGAGCTACTTTAACAATGTCTGGATTACATGGGGTTTATTTTTAGGATGTTTTTTTAGTTTCCTGCTGGCTGAAGGAACCCACGTGGATTTTACCACGAGAAGGGTGGAATAGCTCAACCATAAATTCTCACAAATTAGTTTCAATGTCTCCTTTTTCTTGACTGGCAGTAATTGTTGAGGAAAAGGTCAGAGACTTCGACCTGCACCTACATGAACAGGCACACGTCCTTATCCATCATCCAGCACATCCTGTGTGTGAGGTGCCTAATTGGTTCCGCGGTGAATCATATCTAATTGGCGTGTAGCTGTCTATAGCGAAGGTACGTTGAGGCAGTAGACTGAATCCCACATAAAAGTGTAGAAGAGTGTAAAAGAGAGTAAAAGCTGAAGAGCAGTGCTGCTGGAAGCTTTCAATGGGACAGAGAGAAAGAGCAAGTTCATTGTGGTGTTATTTATCTGTTAATTTGTTTTTTCAGTGTCCCCATCACTGGTGTTTTCCATCTCTCTTAGAGCCCAAATCAAATTAGCTCAGTAGGCTAGAAATTCTTGCGCACAGGGTTACAAAAGTAAACAAACAGGCAAGCTGACTTGATTGTGTAAAGTCTGCATTTATTGTCTAGGCACTATTGCTGAGATGATTACGGTCTTCTTAAATTGAGGCTTGCTGCAGGGGACGTGAGATAAGTCCCCAAGCCGCCATGCTAATTTAGCGCTGCACAAGAGCCGAGGCTGCAGTCTACTTGTGATGGAATATTATTTAAATAAAAGCAACGCCTGACTTAAAGTTTTGACTTGTGCTATGATACTCTTCTGTCATCGTTTTTGCTTTGTTAAAGGATACTTATTCTACAGCCCAAGCAGAGAAATCCATAAGATTTGGACCACTGCTGAAGTTTAACACTGCTTTGTTGCTAGTTAGGCCTCCAGTATTAATAGCATACCAGCCACCATAAGTCTCATTATTTTTCTGTGTCTTTAAAAACACTTTTATTAAGGTAATAAAAATGTAGGGGAGACCGGGGATAGTTGTAACGTGGGTCAGTTGTAACACTTCCAATTTCTCCAATCAGGGCTAAGTTTCAAATGATGTGACTCATCCTGTGCATGCCCAATTCAGTTCTGCTATCACATGTGAAAAATCAGCACATTTTGTCAAACACAGACAATTTAACACGAAAAAAAGTAATTTGTATGCCAAAAAGTAAGTTTTTCTACTTTATTTCAATTTTAATAGCATTATCTGCTTTGCAGTTAAACTCATCAAACTTAAATTATGTTATTTGTATGTCTATGGGGATATATTCTGTGTAGGTCTTTAGTGCTAATGTTTTAGCCGTTGGCTGTAATGTTAGCTAGTTCATGGCTATAGGAGTCTGGGTCAGTTGTAACAGCAACAGTCTGGGTTAGTTGTAACAATAATGCAGATGTTACAACTTACCACACTATTACTTTAACTTATATTAAACAAGTTGGGGCAACGACATCAGCAGAGAGAGGTTCACTGGTCGCTTTTGTATATGCGGTTAATGCCATTGGCAACACAATTCCTCCACTGTTTGTGTTCCCACACATACATTATGCAGACCACTGTGTCAGAGATGGACCAGTAGGAAGTACTGGTAGTGGAAATAAATCAGGATGGGTGCAAGAAACAGATTTCCTCATCTTTCTGAAGCACTTTGCAAACCACACCAAGGTAAGCCAGGATAAAAAGTAATGGAATTGCGATGCTGGTGAACAACTACATTTTTTCAGCTTCATTGTTATGTTCAAAATTGGTGCAAGAGTTGTAGGTTATAATGCCCACTGAGCCAATGAGGCCAAACTCAAGGAAGACCAACCAAAATTAATGAAATATTCAGTTGCAGAAAATTCCATAATTTGTCTTTTTTGGGGGGTTGGAATATGTTCAAAAGCTAGATTTCTGCATTCTGTCACACACACACACACACACACACAACACACAATGCATCATGTTAACTACACACGACACCACACACACACACACACACACACACACACACACAGCTACATAAATGGCTCTAAGTGCATTCATGTGTTGAATAAACAAAGATTACATGTTAATATTTTGTTAGTACCCTTATTTCATTGTGTTACATTTTACCCCAGGATATGTTACAACTAACCCAGACTATGGGGTTAATTGTAACATTTCACTCTTTGTGTTTGAGACCATACCATGCAATGGGTAATTGTGCTGCAGAGAAAATAGCTGCACTATTTAATAGCAGAGACATGTAAATACTTTGCATTACATTTTGAATCCACTACCTTAAAAGAGCTCCAATTTACAGACAGAAATGTCAAAAATGTTACAACTATCCCCGGTCTCCCCTACTTTGGCTCTGAGAGAAGTTTCATTGTTAAAAGTTACAGGGATAACAGTGATTTAGCACAGTGCTTCAGTTTAAAGATTTGGTGTAACTAATATCTTTGTGCTTGTGCTAAACACCTATCCTCTCCTAACTAATGTGATTATGATTAAAGCGAACAATCTGTCCTCTCGTACAGTGATACTCAATTTACAGCCTGTAAGACAAATGAGTCCCACCACAGGATGACAGCTGGCCTGTCAACCACTTTCTAATTCATTTTAAAACACAGTCAGACACATCTGCAACTAAAATGCATGTACAGCCTTTGATCACAGTATTTCCTCACTATATTTGGAGTTAAGGCTCTGTTTTCGGACCCCACCACCTTCGCAGACACATACATATAAAGCTTGAGCAGCAACACGGCTTTTCATAAAAAGACATAGCAGGCAACAGTAGCAAAAGATACAGCGTGATACATGTGATCGGAGAAGAAGAAGAAGCTGGAGTGAAGGTTGCAAGATATCCAGCAACTGTAAGCAGGTTAAAGCAATTTAAATGCTTTTATGAGATTTCCTAGCTGGGTATTCATGGAGCACGTGCAAAGGAATCAGCTGAGCCATCAGCTGATAGGGGCTGACATTAAGATCAGCTGATCTGCTATGCCCTTTGACCTTGTGGTCTACCTGAACTAACCCTATGGTTGATTGATGATGTATGAGTTTGATGATTTATTTTATAGCCTTAATGTGAAACCTTCTACTAAGTTCATGTAGTTCATGTCAGTTGAAAGAAACAGGACACTAAAGTTTACCTTACGATAATATTATTAATAATAGTTTATTTTTTTTAATTAAATCAAATTAAATGTAACTTTTTTTACTACTTGGTCTCTGACATCCATCCATTCAGCAAGTGTCTCAAACCCTCGTTGTTTACATCGTGTTGAATGAATGAACAAAGCTGCTTTTGTTAACAGCTTTTTGGGTTTGTCAGTCTGAATTAATAGTTGAGTACTAATTACAATATTCAACAATCCTTTATAAAACAACTATGCACAGAATATCATCAGTGTCTAACAGTACCTCTTATTATTATGACGTTTTGTCCTTCCTCAAATCTTCTTTATCTTCTAGTCTTTTATTGTCCACCCTTTGACCATAAGATCATAGTCTCCTCTTTTTCTTCTGTCTGTCTGTAGCGATGGATGGGCAGACCGTTACGAAGTTGTGGAGGGTTATGAGCAGGAAGCAGAGGGAGGCATCACAATGAAGCTCCAATCAGCGGTGGTCAGGTCCTTTGACGACTATTACCTGAAGCTGCGTCTGGACAGCAATACCAGGAACCCTTGGTTTCCAGAGTTCTGGCAGTATCGTTTTCAGTGCCGCCTCCCAGGCCATCCCCAGGAAAAGAAGAACTACAAAAAAGTCTGCTCCGGTAGGACATAACAACATTTTTGACATTCATAAGTAGGAGTGGATATTTTTCAAACAAATGACTAGTCACAGAGTTTAGTTTTTCAGGCACCGTCTTCTTTTCTTCTGACCAGAGGGTTAAATATGATCATGAATATAAGAACAGAACTCATGAATATTAATAAAACCTGTGATTTGTTTTTTCCCCCCTGTGTTTTCCTCCATGAATATTCTCTCCATTTGCTCGCAAAAGGTGATCACGGTAAATTGTGTTCTTGACTTGTTGATAGCTTTTCAACCACAATTCAAAAACTGCTCCAAACAAATCCACCCTGCAGAATGGCATTAAGACGAATTGGTCAGCATGCTTCTAAATTCAAACGATCAATAAAAATCAACAAGTGGTTTGTGATGACACTCAGAGCTGTAAGGTTATGGACGCTTTTCTACTTTGTATCACACGTTTACAAACCTCTTATGTTCCATAGATCTTCGAGGTGGTAAGTGTATCTTTCTAGACACGATTATTACAACAACTGTCTGAATTTCATCTGCACTTTGTTTGCATTTGACTCCTCCAAGACAGGATGAGTTTGACTGATGCTTTTTTAAACCCAGCGCTCTCTGTAATATCTGCGATTTAGTCAAATAAAGCAGATGGGTTGATGTCTTCATCCTGGCAGGCTTAGAGTGCGAAATTCATCAGTCAAACTCTGATGCAAAGCACTTGCTTGTTTGGTCTGTACGAGGAAAAGGAAAGAAAACAAAAGTTGACATATACGTTGGAAAGCTGCACAAATGAATGGCTCACTCAGCACACGCTGCTGACACAAACACCTGAAAAATATGTTGTATGGTGAGAAGTTGCATCCCTTTCCCCCCCCCACTGCGTGTGCATGTTGATATCACAAGCAAAACATATCAGTATTTTAAATGCACTGTCAAAGGAGGCAACAATAAATGTAGTTTTGAAGAGATCATTCCCCCCTCCTTCTGCCAAACACTGACTGTGGGACAGTGCCTTTAGATGACTGAAGTACAGCTTGCACAAACAGTGAGGATTTTCCCAGGCACTGGCTGTTCTCCTCATCTGTTTCCTATTGAGCTTTTGGGCATCAATGCTAATATATTTTGTTGCTGCACAAAAAAAGAGTTGTCTTTGTTTCTATATTCTTCATGTCTTCTTCGAATTTCATCATACTTCTAATGCTGTCATTCACACAGAGTAATAAATCTTTTAATACAGCAGCACAAAAAAATAGTTTAAGGAATAGTTGCATTTAAAACTCTTCCTTATTAATGTTTTTTTAATCTTCTGCCCTTTGTGATCAAGGTTAAGAAGAGGGGAAGAGATTGACAGAACTAAAAAAAAATGAATTGAGGTTAACACGGTGATTTGAGTTGTACAGTTAATTTCTCTTTCTCTCTTTCTGCCTTGAAGCAGATTTTCTACACTTGCAGTTTGGAATTCTTTCGACTGTTTGACGACCTCTTCTTTCATCTCTAACAGGAAATGAAAGTCTGCAAGAGAACTATGTGCAGGATAGTAAGATGGGCTTTGTCATCAATGCCATCTACGCCATGGCTCATGGCCTTCATGATATGCACAAGGAGCTATGTCCGGGACAGACAGGGCTCTGTGAGGCGATGGATCCCATTGATGGCAGCAAGCTTCTGGACTACCTGCTCAAAACATCCTTCAGAGGAGTCTCGGGAGAGGAGATTTACTTTGACGAAAATGGAGACACCCCAGGAAGGTAAGAGGAAGAAGAAGCTAATAAAAAATTAAGAAAAGCCAAGAAATGAAAATAGAGATTTGATATCACCATCTGGGTCACAAAGTGCATTTCCCCTTCTCCCACTCTCCAACTCATTAGCACACATGTGTGTCCCAGTCTTGAGCATGAGAGGATGTAATTAGTCTGGACTGGAACAGATTTAGTGGATTGTCCACTGCGGCAGTCACTTTCATGTCTTTACAGTCCAACGGACAACATTTGACAGTCAGGAAACACAGCCGTGTCATTCCTCTGTCAGCTGGAGGTTAGGTGCAGCGCATTCTGGTTCAGTATAAAAATGAGGGCACACTGTGCACTGGTATGAGCGCTTGATGTCACATAACAGAGTTGTAAGCAGTTTGCGGCTTCAGATAAGAGGAAAGGCTTAAGCTGTGGAGTTGTTATCATTAAATTACCTTTCACTCTGATTCTCTCCTTTCCCACTCCCTCTCAAATCCTTCCCTTTCTCACTTAATAAGTGTGTTAATACGCAGTCCTCCGTCTCTCCTCAAACATCCAGGTATGACATCATGAATTTACAGAGCGTGGGTGATGATCGCTATGACTACATAAACGTGGGGTCGTGGAGCGAGGGCATCTTGAGCATCGATGACAACAAACTGTGGATGAACAGCAGCGACATGGTTCGCTCAGTCTGTAGTGAGCCCTGTTCCAAAGGACAGATAAAGGTAGGGATTCAGATCCTCCTTAAAGTAAATTCCCATACGAACTCATCCGTATCCTTCTCTGAGATATCACCTCGGCACATTTCACACTCTTCCAGAGCGACCTATTAATCATTTAATGTTTGAGAAAAATGCAAAATTGTTCACGTTTTAGAAGACAAAGAACAATTAAGAAGCCTTTATAGAATTTAGCTGAGGTTTAGTTGACAACCAGAGCTTTATGTGATGACGTAAAGGGCTGTCCTATGGATTTCTCAATCTTGTTTTTACCTCGCCTTAATAAAAATAGACTTAGCAGGATAACTGAGCTGGAAAATACTTTGATCCAGCTTCAGGCACAACAAGAAGTCGGATTCTCTGAGGCTTTACAGGAAAGAATAACTTAACTCTTTGTTGCGATGCATAAAGGTGTTCTTATTTCATAAAGCCGTAAGAACGTAAAGCTTTAAAAGACCCAGACACAGTCCTCTATCAGCTTGAAGGCTGAAAAACTGTAAAGAATACTCCAGTATCATTGCTTTTTAAGCACTTCTTAGTTTTATAGACTCTTGTAATACACAGTGCAGCATTCAAAATGCTTGCATTTTCTTCAAGAACACAATCTGCCTTCTCTGTCTGATAATGAATCCGAGTCAGTCTACTTGCTTGCTACTTTATTAGAGGTACACCGAATGAAGGTGATCCACACTGATTAAATCAATTTGATTAAAACATGTTAATCTATCACACATCATTTTGTGGCAGAGGGTGAATATTCCTGCTTGTTAGACTGGGACAATATTGGTACAGATACAGGCTGGCTGGAGAATACGATTCATCATTATGATAAAGCACTTATAGACAAATTGTCAGTGTTCAGCACAGGAAATAGTTATTCTCTGTGTATAGGGATCAACTAGAGTTGACCCCTTTTAACAATACTATTCTTTCTCTTCCTCAAAACACTGGATCGGAAAATCTGAGATTATCATTGTATGCTGATAATACCCTTCTTTGTGTAGGTAGTGCAGTTTCCTCTTTACCACATGTTTCCACTTTTGAGTTGTTCCGCTTATTATGTGAATATAAAATCAAATGGACAGCAATTAAAAGCATTCTGCCCTCCCGTATACCAGAATCTTCATGTTGACGTGTCCTCTTGTATGTCATCCACTGTAACACAAAATTGTCAAGGTAAATACAGGCACATTTGAAACCTAATGTAATTTCCCACACTAACTCAACGCTTTTATATCAATATTTAAAATGGACATACTCACTTGGGTCGATATTTACTCTTTTATGATCCCTTTTGCTTCTTCTGGCTATTTCCAAATTTTAGTATGCACTTCTAGTTCTCTCTCTTGGTTTGATTATGCTCCTTCCGTCTCTTGGAGATGAATAATATGGAATATTTTGCTGCCTCACAGATTGCAGGACCTAGTAATTAAATTTGGAAGGTGTAATTAAATTTCTTTTGCTACTTGCTATACTGGTAACAAAAAAAAGTGCATGCAGATCTTAAAGGGCACAACCATTTGCCATTTTCTAAATTCCAAATGCAGTATGTTTTCTTTGTTGTTTCTGCAGTACAGTTATGGGGAAGTGATGTTTGAGTTTGAAAGAAAGGTCTCTGTGTTTAATGGAATTTTGAGATTTACAAGCAGAATGTAATCTACCGTGATAATCTTTTTTTTCTATCGCAAATTAGGATTAATCATGTGGGCATGCAATGTCCCATCGGGATGGAAATGGGGGAGGTCAAGTCATCAAGACATCAATATAATCATTAGGATTAAGCATTGGGGGAACCACAAATGTCTAACTTTCCAATTAATCTCTACTGTAATTAAAAAGAGAAATGTTTTAAGAGCTGAACCGGTGCCCTTACTGTACATCTGTTCCCAGTAAATATGTCATTGATTTTTCTTGCAGTGAATCTTAATCCTTTATTTGCTTAAATCACATGCTGGCAAGAAGACTGCTGATGCTACACTGTCCTACATTTTTAAATCCTCCTCCCATTACAAATGATTTAAAGAAGGGATAATGAAGGAAAAGAGAAGTCTATGTAAATATGACAAACACAGATAAGTTCTGATGTCACATAAAAAGTTTAGGTTTGCACCATAAACTCACGGGACTTGCGCTCTACCTGAGTGAGGAGATGGACCGTTTGGGACAGTAAGCAATAAAACTGGTTTTGAGCACAGGCTGAATAAATGCCCTCATTTCCTTCATTTGGGGACAATTGTTTTCAGACTGGCTATGCACCGAGTTGCCTCGAGGGAGGGTGCATCCTCTCTCCTAGCTGCTCATGCTTCCCCCCTCTATCTGCTTTGTTTCGTGCCCCACTTATCACCCTGCTTTACATATCACAGTGCTGGTAACAGCTTCTTTGGGAGCAGAATGTAAAAGCAGCCGGCCTTGTTTTCTAAACACTCTGTCTGGGGCTCAAAAAACGCACAAACAAATCCTCATTTTGATATCCCCTCTGTGCTGATTAATTATTTAGGTTGCTTAAGGTGAGATGTGCTTTTTTTTCCACGGCTCAGTGTAGTGACTTGCTACCGAGCTTTCTTTGGCATGTTGTTGACTGTGTGTTGTTTCTCTGCGTGCAGGTGATTAGGAAGGGTGAGGTGAGCTGCTGCTGGATTTGCACCACATGCAAGGATAACGAATATGTCCAGGATGAATTTACCTGCAAGGCGTGTGAGCTGGGATGGTGGCCGGATGATGACCTGGCAGGTAGGAGAAACAAAAACAGAAACTGTGTTTGTTTTTATTACATCGTTCATCCACACTCCTTGTCCATTACCCCTGAAATGGTTCACACTTATTATTTTGCCCATTTCGTGCGTTTACCCTTAGCTCAACCACAGTACTTTTAGTGGGGCTGACTCCCCTGTTCTCTCAATAGTCATCTTCCCCCACCGTAAGGCTATTCACACAGCACCTCAGTGGTCTAACAACACCTTTTTCACCATGCAGGTCCTATGCCCTTGCTTTCTTCATTTCCTCAAACCTTAACACCACTCCCTCAAAAAACTGCTGCTGCTCATTTCCTTCCTCTCTGCTCTTGTTGTGACCCGGTGCTTGTTCTGACAGCGATTTATAAAGTTGAGAGGAGCCCTCAATTCCCAGGTGTAAAATCCTATTACTGCCATGAGAGGCTTTAGGATACATTTCAGCAGTCTGTCAAGAAAGAAAAGTTTCCTTCAGTCTCATTACATTTGAAAAATACTAATAGAGAGAGGTAATATGCTATTCACTGAACAAGGGTCTACAATTGTGAATGTGTATTTTTGAAAATATGCAGCAGAAGAGTAAATTTCAAAGGTCTTCCCAGAGCTTAGAAACACAAATAAGCGATTTGAGGATTGTGTTAGATAAGTGAATGCAGATACATTTCATCTTTGCCACCCGTGTCTGTTTGCATGCATAAGGGCAAAATCATCTGCAAGCTGAGCTGGGTGTGTGGCCAAAAGAAAACAAGCAACAGTTCTCTGTCCCCACTTCCCCCAAAATTTAAATGAAACCCTGCTATAAGAGCTCCTTTACACCTTGATATGCTCATTACTACCTTTCTGATTAGAATCCCCAGAGGACGACAATTTTATTTATTTTAAAATTTCATATGTCTTATGATTTGGCATATTAGGATTTAGCATGCAGACCAGAACTGGGTTCCTCCGTGAAGTCACTGTAATGCTATTAGCAGAAGCATGTAATTTATGAAGTGTTAAGCTGGGGAAGTCTAGGGATGTCATTTTTCTCCAATTAAGCTCTCCAGACTTCTTCTCTGTGTTGGATGACGAGTATGCAGGGCATCATGACAGAAGAGAAATAGAGCTTTGGGGTGTGTAGGATGAAAAATGCAAATGAGTTCCTGTCAGTGCCATAGCGCAAATGTTGGGGGCACATGTATGGGCAGCTATAGGTGTACAAGGAACTACATAAATAAGAAAAAACACATCTATTAATATGGTCATCAGCATTTAAATATTGTCAAATATGTTTAGGACAGTCTAAGAAACCCAGAATCTAAAAATTTCAAACCTTTTTTTCCAGCGTGTTGTTATTGCTGTGTGAGGCTTTGGCTCTGAGGATATACAACATTATTTCCAACACGGATTTTTCGTTCTCTTTATACCTTGAACATAACACAAAGACTTACCATAAGAAGTATTTAACATATACCAAGGTTATTAAACTTTTCTGATGCTGCAGAAAGTTCATTTTTATTATCATATAGAAAATGATGTCATCATGTCAAATTATTCACTGAGTGTAGTTTAATACTGTAAGTGTTAAAATAAAATTCCGAAAACCAAAATGTATTTAAAAAATTGCCTTACCAGTGAAGTCTATTTTCAGTGTACAACCATTAACTGTTACCCAAAAAGACTGAATGCAACAATTAAAATACTGCAGTATATATATGTATATGTATATATCTATATCTATATATCTATATCTATATATATACATATACACAATAATATGTGCACGTGGAAGGCACTAAAATCAGGCCATTGCCGACACTCTGATTTGCTTTGCCCACTGCTTCCCACCATCTTTTAATGTACCTTTCATTCAGTAAAACTAACCGCAGGATGAATTAAAAAATTGACTGAACACTGTTTCCTCTACTGTTTCCAGGTTGCCAGCCCCTGCCGTTGAAGTATCTTGACTGGGCAGATGTGGAATCTATAGTTGCTGTGGTTTTCTCCTGCGTGGGCATCCTGATCACCTCCTTTGTTACCTTTGTGTTCATCCAGTACCGTGATACACCTGTGGTTAAATCCTCCAGCAGAGAACTCTGTTACATCATCTTGGCAGGCATTTTCCTAGGCTACATCTGTCCATTCACATTAATCGCCCGTCCCACAGTGGCCTCCTGCTATTTGCAGCGGCTCCTAGTGGGCCTTTCATCTGCCATGTGCTACTCTGCCCTGGTGACCAAAACTAACCGCATTGCACGCATTCTGGCTGGCAGCAAGAAAAAGATCTGCACCAGGAAACCCCGTTTCATGAGCGCCTGGGCCCAAGTGATCATTGCCTTTATGCTTATTAGTGTGCAGCTAACTCTGGAGATTACACTCATCATTCTAGAGCCCCCCGAGCCCATCAAGTCATACCCCAGCATACGTGAGGTCTACCTCATCTGTAACACCAGCAACGTAGGCATGGTAGCGCCGCTGGGCTACAATGGCCTCCTAATCATGAGCTGCACATACTATGCCTTCAAGACGCGGAACGTGCCCGCCAATTTTAATGAGGCTAAATACATTGCCTTTACCATGTACACTACCTGCATCATCTGGTTGGCCTTCGTGCCAATCTACTTTGGCTCTAATTACAAGATCATAACCACATCCTTCTCCGTCAGCCTGAGTGTAACAGTGGCACTGGGCTGCATGTTCACACCCAAGATGTACATAATCATCGCCAAACCAGAGAGGAACGTCCGAAGCGCCTTCACCACATCTGACGTGGTGCGAATGCACGTTGGAGATGGGAAGTCTGCAGCTCAGTCAACAAGCAACAGCTTCCTGAATATGTTCCGCCGGAAGAAGACCGTAACAGGCAATGCCAAGTGAGTAACCTTTTGTGCTTTTTCATCTTTCTGTTTGGATTTCATTTCTGGGGTCACTGGTTAGAGACCAAAAAGGTGACTAAACTCTCAAATTGGAAAAAAAATAATCATATCAAGCTATCACTTTTTTATGATGTGTTTGCATGTCAGTGGTCTGTTTTCATCTTTCCAGTACCCCAATGAGTGTTTGTATTTATGTAGTAAAAACTGGTTTTTAGGCACATCCCCCTCCCCCTGAGAATGAAATATCATCAGCGAAATTTAATAGGAAAGTCAAGATGGGACGTTTGCTGTTATTGATTTAAAGCTGAAAGCCCATTCAAACGTGTCAGGGATAATGAAAGTAGAGATTTCATGTGGCGATTCTAGATGTAAGACTTGCATATAACTTTTTTGAGATCCACAGCAGTGGCACATGGACAAGTGACTAAAGTAAGGAGCGGGGCAGAGAAGGAGAGTGATCCCAATATGTTTAAGTGTTGTCTCTTACCCTTGCTATGCAGCCTATCTAATCTTCTAACCCTTCAACCTTCTATACTGAGGAGCGCACTGTCAAGTGTCAAGGCTGGCAAATGTTTTGGAGTCATTCAACCTCTTTCTTGGAGAGCTGCACTGCCAGTTTGTCTATTTTATAATACAGTCTGGGGAATAATTAAAGTATCCACCATTCAGATAATCACAGCAACAAGACAGCTGAAAAGTGTTAAAGCTGAAATCAATTTTTTCTACAAGCTTTTTCCCCAATACACTATGACACTAAAAAAATCTTTAGGTCAAAAAGATGTGCTGAAAGTAATTGTTTTTTTATTGATTGGTTCTCATCTTTTGGATCATTTGTTGCCAACCTGCCTGGATTCTAGATCTCATTTAAAGACATCATTTGATAGTGTGATCCTGGCACTCCTGAGCTGGCAGTGGCAAAAATATTTTTGACCATGCAGCCCTCCAAGAGGGTGATCTGCCACCCTGCTGCTTTTGGTTTATCCTGAATTAACCTCACATTTAACTTTTCTCAGCATGAACACCCTCCCCTCACCACCTCCCCGACTAATCACATTAGAGCCAGTCCTAGCTCATTCTCCGCTAAACACTGTGTCGTCATCAGGCCAGTCCGGGCAAAACCCGAAATACTTTGCAAATGCATGCACCCCTCTTTAACAATAAAATTAGACAGTCAGGAAGAAGACAAAAATAAATGAGATGGATGGCTCTTAAATCTGTTATTTCAATGTCTGACAAAAACGTATGATCATAATGCTGTCTGCAGCACATTATGAATCACTGTTTGTGAGGCTGATAAATGTGACGCTCTTCAGAGGTCATGAGTGAACACTTTAGCCAAGCTCTTAATGTCAAGTCACGTACTTCAAAAGTATTTTAACATGCAATGAAATGTTGAAATGCTGCTGCTCTGTTGTCTTACGTTGCTGCTATGTTGATGTTGTTTTTCTGCCTTCACCTCCTGGTTTCCTGTGATAGTAACTTGGGTTTTTATCTCGTTCATAGTTCTAATGGCAAGTCTGTGTCATGGTCTGAATCAGGTCCAAGACACCCTCCGAGGGGGGGGAATGTGTGGCACAGACTGTCTGTGCATGTGAGGAAACAGGAAGCCGGCTTGAATCAGACGGCGGTCATCAGGCCCCTAACTAACACCCCCGACCCCCACAGCTGTGAGCCCTCCACCTGCAACACTGGCACCGCCTCCCAAGATCCCCCCCCAGAACCACCTGGCACTAAACCTCTGTACAACCTGACGGAGGAAGACGACGAGGGCGATGCGCAGCGCCCTCTTTGGACTCCAACTAGCACTGATCGGCTGCGAGGGCGGGAGTCGGATTTGGATGAGCCGGCTTCTCTTTTGCCCTTCCACTTGACAGGCCACACCACAGATCGCTTGCACAGGGATGTGGTGGACACGCACAGCTCCCATGCACCTGCACTGAATGACCGCACTGCCAAGGAGGCAATGCCTGCCAACGAGCCTTTGAGCTTGACACCCTCTCACCTTCCTTCAGCTCCACAACACGGGGCATTTGCAGAAGAGGGGCTTGAGGATGAGGAACTGGACCTCTTACACGGCTACATTTATGACGCCAAGGAGGAAGGGGAGAGGGAGGATGGGGAAGGTGAGGATTTAATTCAAAACAAGGCAACACTGGAGGATTCCCTAGCTCTGTCTCCCCCCTCCCCTTTCAGAGACTCTGTGTATTCAGGGGACTCTGTCACCGGCTCCCCCATCATCGATTCGATGCTCGGTAGCCCCTCGGTCTACACCGCCGACATCCTCCGAGACTACGCACACAGCTCCTCAACACTGTGAGAGCAAAAACCAACGCTGGCACAGCGGCTGTCAGCAGACTTGAGCATCACACAGAGTGCATTACACCGACACACACCGACACACAACACGTGCAACGATACGATTTAACATTTCGAGTTTTTAACATTTGTTTATTTGCTCTGACATTTGCTTGCTTAACTGTATTTATTACTCTGCTGTTATCAGTAAGTGGTTAATCGAAAATACAGGTAGACCACAAATTATCTACGAGTGCTTACGTTTCTGAGGGGCCGTGAGTGCACAAAGCCTTCCTGAAAAATGTAAAACTGGGACGCGTGCCAAAACTAGTCAGCTCTCACGCCAAATTTTTTAATGAATGAAGTAACACGGAGAGTCATAATAGAAGATGTAGCTGTGTTTTTTTTTTTTGTTTTTTTGTTTTAATAGAGACAGTGCAATTGTAGAGTCTGCAAAAAAGAAAACACGGCAAGAGAAACACAGTAGTGTTTGCGCAGCGTGCTTACACATCACAGACCAAACTTTCTCTAAAGACTGCAATAGCTTAAGTGCATTTCATGCCAGTTTTGATTAGCTCTGCTCTTCTGCTGCAGCACATGCACAGGTCTGTTCATGTGTATAGCAGTCAAAGCTTCATTCAAGAAAATCAACTTTTCATTGAGTATTCATTAAGTAACTGCACCCTTTCTCTAATCAAACCTCATTGCAGTTTATATATTACAAATTAACAAGAAAAGTGAAGTATGTTGTTTGAGTATTACATTTATGTGCCGCAAGGTGTGCTCATCACAAAAGTAGTATCAACGAACTCAGATCCTGCTGAAGACTCGCGCTGTATGATATGTGACTATGGTTACAATGTGCCAAGCAAAGTTGTTATCAGCCTACAGCCCCCACTTTCTGTTTTATTTATTTATTTATTTTTATGACGTAGCTGGTAAACAGGTAAATAGGGTGATTGTAGATGACGGCAATGCTGTTTATTTCGTTTACACTAAAACCATAACCCTGAGAATTTTTACGCGCGTGGGAAATGACAACAGAAAAAGATTTTGCTTTCCATGCTGTGTGGATATTTCCCACATTTTCTGAGTTTGCTGTGTCATTGTAATGGAAAAACACAGTAAGTTGTACAAGTTATCAAAGTTTGTAATACTGTTAAGCCATCTCTTGTTTTTCACGCAGGTGGTATGTTTGTAATACTAATAAATGTTTCTATATTTAGAATGTCGACAGAAAAACAAAGTTTATACATTTTGCAACTGTCCTCGGATACTCGTCAAAAAGCAGTGTGTTTGTTTTTTGGGGGTAAATTTTAAGTTGAGCCAGTTGTATCCTCTTGAACACATTTGGTTGTAAAAGTAACCAATGATTGATTGCTTCTTGTAACGAGATGATACATGTTTCAATTTTGTTTAAATCTTGCATTATAAAGTTAAGTAATTTAATTGAGGTTAAGTTTCTTAGTTCTTTTATCTATAAGAATGCAAATAATTTCAAAGTACGAGACTACACAGTACGTAGTGCAATTGTATTGTATTTCCAAATGTTTTTAGTCTATTATAGTGTAAGTTGTTAAATGATCTTAACCAGTGTAAAATATATCAGGTGCCACCTGAAAAACACTGTCAAATCTAGAACGAAATAGGCCTTTATGTTTTGGGTGAGCTGAACATGAAAGATGCTGTAAAATAAAAACAAAACTTATATTAAAAAGACTGATTACTGCCTATATTAGCTGAAAAAACCAAACAAACTAAAACTAAAGTTATATTAGTGAGTCAAACATATATCCTGACCCCCCCCGACCCCACCCCCAAAAAAACAAAAAACAAACTGATTCTTTAAAATGTTCCAATCTGGCATGCATTTTGGACCTCATAATTGGACCGCATAATGCACTGTGTTGTAAGATGTTAATAATTGCATGAAGAAAATGGTTGTTCAAATTGGCCAAAGATTTCAATTGTCATCATTTATACAAACCTCTTATTGACTGCCCTTTCATATCACACAAATAAGATATTTGAGCCAGTGTGTCATAAGTTATATTATATAGTAAGTTACATGATATATTAGCCATGCAGTCTGCTTTTACAAACATTTGTCATTCTAAAGAGCTCTCTTGTTTGACTTTGGTACTCTAATAGGATGCTTCCAATGCAACAAGTCTGTTAAATATCGTTCTCCCTAGATGCCAGGGGCATGTCTAGACGGGGGTCATGGGGTGGCACCATACCCCCATTGATATTTTCTTGAATACTTTACTGAACTTCAGGTTTAATATACTTGTACTTAATGTACGTATTTCTGTGTTATCCTTTTTCCTGCTTATATGCCACTATATTTTAGATGCAAATGTTATATCTTTAGTTTTTTATTTTTTGAATCATCAACAGCTGGAACATACATCAATGGACCAGTAATTGTGGTATATAGTTATTGTAGTAGTTTCAGAAATTCAGAAATTCAGAAATTCTAATCCGATTCTATATAATGTGTACCCTTACTTTAGGGTTGTTTTTTCCAAAATATATTTTGAGTATGAAACGAGTGCACTATTAAGTTGCTTGAATAGGATGATAACTTTCACTTGTGTAAAAATCCTACATGCAAAACATTTATCCAACACTATTTCCTGACCTGTACCACCGCATTTAAAAAACCTGGGATCATGCTTGCTCCTCTGGCATTAACATCAGCACAAACCTGTGCACTGGGAGCTTCATGGTATGGGTTTCTACAACCTAGTATCTCCTGCAGGTATAAACTGTACGTTTTTTCCACGTAGTTAAAGTGGAAAAACCGAGATCTTTTTCTTTTTTCTTTTTTTTTTTTTAAAGATTTCTATGTCTATTAACTTGATTTGAAATGGAATATCCTTGAACTTCTTTACATCACAAGAAAACAAGAATTTTGAGGTGTTTTTTGAGCTATTGTGCAATGGTTTTATTATTTTTGGCTCAACTGAGATAGTATGGGATGTGCAGAGCACCTTTACTAGAGAGCCATGTTTTTCAAATTAGAGGTTTGGTTCCACTGAGGATTCCTGAGGATTTTTTTTCACTGTTTGTTTTGTTCTTTCACTTAGATGTGCTAAAATGACCCCCGCCCCGGCAATTTCCTGAATTTAGCACGCAAAATATATATATATATTTTTTTTTCGAATACGAAACCAGAAACCATGATTTCCGCATGGAAAGCTTTATGTACTCGCACTAGAGGGAGAAGCATACTGTATCAAGATTTGCATTTCCGCCTGAGTCCTGTGACTTATCAGGTGGTTGTTGAGCGTCAGGAGGAGGAGGAGGGGGAGGAGGAGTAAAAAGGAGAATTAGAAAGTTGGGGGGGAAACTCGAGTACTTTCTATTGCATCTGGTCTTCAACTGTAACACCGGCCTAGTCCTCCGTCGCTCCTCGCAGGACATCTATATGAGCGAGAAAGCAGAGGTTGCCTGAGTTTGAGAACAGCTGTCAGTCTCAGCATGGCCGGGGGCTCGGTGTCCGAGTGCAAGGAGTACTTGTTTAAAGTGCTGGTGATCGGAGAACTAGGTGTGGGCAAGACCAGCATCATCAAACGCTACGTTCACCAACTTTTCTCGCAACACTACAGGGCGACGATCGGGGTCGACTTTGCACTCAAAGTTATCAACTGGGACAGCAAAACGCTGGTCAGGTTACAGCTGTGGGACATCGCAGGTAAGGACACGCTCGCTGACGTCATTATAATTACGTTTCAATAATGGATCCGGTGATTTTAGAGCCACGAGATACCAAATCTAACTTTTCCGTGCGTCACGTGTCACATTGGGGAAGTTTCACTTGAGCACGCCACATCGAGACTTCAGAGATATGTTTTATCAGAAAATGATTTAAGATGATGATGATAATAATAACCAACCAGAAAGGCAGATTTTGCAGATTTTATTTATTTTGCAAAGAGTAAATTTTTAATTTTGGCCACGAATTCAACGGCGCACGGGGGGAATTTCCAGTACAAAAGACCAGTTGATCACGTCTGCTGTTCTCTTGCCCACTTTATGATCACAGCAGCTCATAATTGTCAGTGGAATGTAGGTCACGTTGTTATTATCGACTAAGCCCCGCCTCGCTAAACTCGCCGTCATATTGTGGTGTAATTCTCACCACGGCTTACAAGTATCTTTTGTTAAACTGGTCACGATATCCTATCACTGTTACCGTCCTGTGATTCAAACGGCCTGGCTCTGTTTCCGAGAAGATTTCAGTAAACTTAAGTAACTTGGCACACAGGCCAACCTGTGCATTCCAGCAGCTTGAGTAAGCAAGCTGAGAGGAATCAGAGCAGTGTAAATACAAGTTTCCTGCATGCAGGCGGCACTGCCCAGACTCCCAGTGTTTGTCATCTCCAGGCCCAGAAATATCACACTGTAAACAAAAGAGTCTGAGAATGACGCGCTTGAGAGGACAGGTGAGAGAGAGGAAGTGAGCAAAGATGAGAAGTGAGCAAAAAAGACCGACCTTCAAAACGCAAGCAGGAGCCAGGCTGCCAGACACGGTCTACGCTGCTCTTCAGTCAGAGGGAATGAGGGTGTGATGTGACGTGGGTGAGGGGTCTCTGCACTGTCCCATTAGCCTCTATCTTTTCATGTTTGATCCCAGTGCCAAAAATCCATCTGACACTTGGGCTTTTGAAATTCAGAACTGTGCTGACTGCATTGCAACTCCCAGCTCTAATTTGTGATGGTTATCTTTGTGTTGAACATAATGAGATCATGTGACTTAAGGGCCATTAAGAGTGTGACCTCGTGGAAATCGTTGTGGAAATGTCAAATTTTAGGGCATATTTTAGAAATTTTAGAGTATTTATAAAAGGCAAAGTATAAACTGAGGCAGTTTACAAAACAGAAAAATAATAATTTGTCTCTTTTTTTTATCAGTAGTGAAACATATATTACGCTTTTCAAAAATGGCAAGGTGAATAGGACTGCAGTTATTTTGTGTGTTTTCTTTATTCAAATGAATTGACTATTTATTGGGAAAAATAAATACTTGATTAAAAAACTGTCCAAAGAATGCGACAAAATTAGGTTTTATTAAATTTTAAGCCCAAATCATCATCAGAAAGGTTTAAAAAAGCAAACAAGTACTTAACAGCCTGAGCCGCTGCTGCCTGAGAAATAATTTCAGTATCCATCAAAGTGGCAAATTGTGTTCCTGACTAAACTAGATAAGATTGCAGCTTTTGGCATTTCTGACAGTCTTGTTGCTAAAATGCCGTTTCAAAGTTGTTGTTTTCTTAAGGCTAATAACAGAGCTTTTAAAGACTAGAATAAGGTGAGCTCTATAAAGTAGTCTAAAGAGACAAAAATTCCATGTGCTGTGGGTAAAGCAGAGAATTTTCAATGAGAAAAGTCTATATGCCAGGAGGTTTGAAGTGGGACAAATTCTGGGCGTAAGTCTTTCTACTACTATTCTGATAGTCTTGGATAAAAAAGGTTGTTGGCTTCTCATCTAACTGTGTTTTTACTGTTGTTGTCAGTCTGAAGTTAGATGCAATGGGTTAAAGCCATTGTGGTTTGATTACAGATGTTTAAAGAAGTGAAAAACAGGACTTCTATAACCTATACCTCAAAGGAATTTTTGGTCACTGTGTTTGTTCCTCATCTTGGTTCTTGGTTCACAGCCTGTCGTACCGCTTTGGTGAGCTTAAGTGCTGGATTAGTATCACATTGTTGGATTAGTCAAGTTATAGTGAACAATAAGACAAAACTACAATCATAATTTTAGAGACCAAACAGGGTTTCAAGGGTTTTAAAAATGTCTGTCTGGCTATTATATAAATTTTTCATGATTAAAAAAAAAACAACAAAAACAATCCCTGCCTCTAGATATGTTCTATTCTTACTTTTTGGCGGGGTTGAGCAGGTCCTTCCTCTCCCTCAATCAAACAAAGCTCATATGCTGAGACAGATCAGGACAGATGGTTAGAAGACTGCTGTTTTTCTTTTATTTATTCCACCGCTTACAGCAGTGACAGAAAGGGGGCGAACATTTGGGTGTCGGGGGGGGAGTCATCACAACAACTTGCATGTCTGTCACAGAGTGAGTGGCAGTGCGGGCTCAAGTTCCCCACCATCACTTTGGCCCTGGCAGCACAAGCTCAGTGTGCAGGAGCATCTGTGACTGAGCGCCAGGAAGTGCTGTCTGCCTGTCACAGACCGACAGCACTTGATTAGAGGATCTGCGAGGGTAAATAAAAGCCTGACACACACACACACACACACACACACACACACACACACACACACACACACATCAGTGGCACTCAGAGCAGGGTTAGCTGGGGGAGATCTACATGCTAGCATAGATTAGGGAAGGTGTGTGGATCTGGATGGTCTCACCAGGTAGGACGACTCTGTTATTAAACTGCGTTATTCACACCTACATC
>NW_024582369.1:680891-700767 GCF_018398535.1 Haplochromis burtoni
GCAGGAGCATCTGTGACTGAGCGCCAGGAAGTGCTGTCTGCCTGTCACAGACCGACAGCACTTGATTAGAGGATCTGCGAGGGTAAATAAAAGCCACACACACACACACACACACACACACACACACACACACACACACACACACACACACTTTGATAGGCTGATATCATTAATTAAGACAGGGGAACATGCTAGCATAGATTAGGGAAGGTGTGTGGATCTGGATGGTCTCACCAGGTAGGACGACTCTGTTATTAAACTGCGTTATTCACACCTACATCAAGGCCTGCCTTGAGGACACTTTGAGGATAAAATAAGTAACGACACGTGGGTGTAAAGGCTAAAAGCTCGAGGTGTAGTTGCCAAGTCATTAAGACCATTAATGAATGGCCATTAAGCCATTTAATGTACAGAAAAGGAGGAGGAATAATCATCTTGGCAACACTGAAAGCAACTTCAGAGCTTCTTTGTCTTTTACCGACCTCACTAGTGATTACAGTCTAGGAGGAATAACAGTAATCAGAGGACTGTACAACATCGGGGAAGTCAGTGTGAAGCATGCAGGTTTCCCACCCCTTTTCCACTCACAATTGCTACTCTCTCCTGGATTTACTCAAGCCAGTGGACACAATGATTACCGCTATGGCATAGAGTGAAAAGGCCTGCACCTTTTGGGCTCAAACATTGAAGTGATGAACGGTTTCACATTAATGGGATGTGTGCAGTGACTCCTATTGCGGTCCAAACTTTTTGTCCCATTAGGATCCCTCATTTCACCTGAACTTTTTATACTTCAATGATAAACTTCTCTTTATCTCATAGCGCTGCCGCTTTCTAACAGGGTTTGAAAAAGTAGACGCTACCCAGGACGAGGTTTCCAACACAGGTAAACTAAGGAGGAAGGAGAAGTCTAATTTTTAATTACTTTTGCAAAAATACCCCAAAACTGAAGTGTTCTGTACAAAGAGGCTCTTATCTATTTGTTTGCACAAGAGCCAAAAAGGCTGGCGAGGAGCTGTAACTGATTTGATGATTTGATGCCAAATGTTTATGTTATCAGTAATCTGAAGAAACAGTCACTCATTTTGATTACAAATAACAAGAAAACAGGGAAAATAAATCAGTTTTCCGTTACTAGAAGGGATTTTTTTCAGTCGCCCATTGTGTTTGATTTGACACTCTAAAAACTTAATGGTATGACATTAAGCATATTGAGAAAAACATATACCCGTGATCAAAATATGTAATGTTCTCAAACATTTACACAACTGATTCATTTGCTATCAAAACAGTTGCTGATTAATTTTCTGTCAGTGGTCTGAAAGATTCATCTTCTTGCTGTTTGTGCTCTACTCGTAAACGACCGAATGAAGCCAAATCACTGCCAAGCAATTTAGCTGCTTTTGCCAAGTATGACAGTGCATACTAAATGTGACACTGAGACGTTTTCAAGCACACAGTGTGGCAAGCAGTGCAGCCATCGACGGAAATGGAAGCGAAGGCAGAAAACACAATGTACCGGTCGGTGCGAAATGAAAGGAAATACCAAATGTAAGTATCTTTGTAAGGTGTTGGACAACCTCAAGGTGCCAGAACAGCTTTGGTGGTTTTCGGCATATATTCACACATCTGAAGTCTAAACTCTCTTGGACAAGCTGAGCACCATTCTTCCAATTCTCTCATTTGGTGATGATGAAGACCAGTGCCTCACACCTAAAGCTTTTCGTTTCCAATTGGGCGTCCAGATGCAAATCCTGTAATGTGTGATTCACCTTTATTTTCACACTCTTTGCCGCTCTGCTTTTGGACATCTGGATTTGTTGTTGTTTGCCCAGGTTGTCCTTTAATATGCCACTTATCTGTTTGTATATAACGGGAATAAATCTGATGCTTGTCATCAAATGTATATCTTAAGTAGATCATCAGTCCTTAGATTGATTAAGGATTCAGTCACCTGGGCCTAGAGGCCAGTCATTGACACCCAGGCAATCGCTGGTTGATAGGGAACAGTGCGTGCTCCGGGATCAGAGAAAGACTTCCTAACCACTTGCCAAGTGGAAGTGACTTAATTTGTGACGTATAACCCAAACGGAAACAAAGACCGTTAACCTTCAAAGTATAAAATGAGCCTTTTGAAGTATTTGGTTGCAGCAGTAGGGCACAACTTTTACCTAAAAGGTGAAAGTTCTCTGTTTCCAGCACTTTTTCAAGTTTTAGGAAAACTTGTAGACTAAACTCAGGCAAGTCAGTGTCTTTTATTCAAACTACAGGGAACTGTGCTAATGTGCTAACAACCAAAGGAATCACAAGGAGATTTTTAATACAGCACCCTCTTTGTAACCAGTCCCCTTTGGCGTTGTGTCAGGAAGGTCATCCGGTTGCCGTATTACCTCATAAGTTACCTGATTTAGTGGTAGAGTGGTTGTGTTCTTTTGGCTGTTATCGGCAGTTGTAGTAGTAGTAGTTACTGACATTTTGGTCACTTTTTGGTGTATTCTTACCACCAACAATAGAGGTTAAGACCAAGAAACCTCTCCCTACCCGTTCTATAAAGTTGCACAGATTCCCACAGGGCTGTCAGCGGCAGTAGCACTGTAATTATGAATTAAATTTCTAAATTAAGGTGCACACAAAAACCTCTTAGCACAAAGTGAGGAGGGAAAAAAGGCTGTGGATTCAGTTCAGACTGTTCAGCGGTAAAGGCTGTAGTAAGCTGTAGTAAGTCATGTCTCACATGCTGCTCTGAGGAATTTGAACGTGCCAGTCATGTGTTACGCTCTTTTGAAACTCATGCTGAAGACTACCTTCGTGACTGGGCCCAATGTTGCTACTTTAGTGTTGATGGGGGGAGTGTGCGGGGAAGTTTTGCAGCCAGTTGCTTCCTAACAGCAGACGGTGACTGCTGCTGTTGTTACTGCCATGTCTGGCTTGGACAGTTTCTATGGTAACCCACCCACAGGATAGCAATATCTACGAACGAAGAGGAAACTAGGGTTGCTAGGGCTTTGGATAATGATGAGACTTCGCTTTATTTCAGTCTCTCCCACACAGCAAACAGAGATGATACGGTGAATCTAACTAAACCATTTCAATTTCATCAAGTACTTCTGTAACTGAAAATTTATGAAGATTTCATAAGCAGAGTGTCTAACTGCACTTGAGGTCATGCATCCGTGTTTATCAGTGTGGTCGACTGAATTAGAACAACCCTGTTTAAAGCCCTTGAAATTCAACAAAGTTGGTTTTCTCTCTGGGTAGATTTAGTTTTCCACTTCTTTAGTTTTCGATGCTGTTGCCTAATATTGTGCTTTTAATGCAGAAGCACACACCTTTGTACTTTCCTGATATCTCATGCTCCTCTGTGGCATACTCCGAGTAAATACACAATTCTTGCTCAGTCCATTCCCATGTTTTTCTGCTGATTGGGTTAGGAGCATATGACACTCGTTACTGCTTTTAATGTAATTAAATTTGTTCTTTTTTTTTTAAATAATAAAATGTCCTTGAAAATTGCTTTTACAGGAAAGCAAAGCAGCTTGATAGATGGATCTCAGATAGAAAATCTGTAGTCTGTATCCATTTAGAATTTTATTTCCTATGAAAATCCATACAGTGAAAACTTTTTTTAAGCTGTAAACGCACGAAGCAGAATAATTTAAAAGAACTGCAACACAACAAAGGCCAGGCATCGCAGGATTTGCATTTAACTTAAGGTTTGTGACTTTTAGTGGTTCCACAGTGTAGTGGTTTACACATTTGCCAGACAAGTGGAAAGAAAAGATGGGAAAGATCCTGGAAGGAGACACAAACCTCTTGAATCATGAAGGGCATCTGATGTAGAAATCTGCCAAATCAAATACGTGGAGCAGCTGAAACTACCTAAGGTTACCTAAGGTCAGTGACTCACATGGGAAAAACCACAGCAACTTGGGAATGCCCTGAAAAGCAAACAAAAAAACCCCAAACAAACCCTTAGACAATCGTATAGCAGCCAGGTATGTGGAGCAACCACAGCAGTCGGAGTATCTGAAAGGTTAGTGAGTGATATATGGAAACCTTGCGAATACCCGAAAAACTTCTAATCCAGTTTTTGACAGTTCAGCAACTTATTGCTTATTGTGCAATGTTTTTTCCCCCCAAATTCAAGATAGAATCATAAAACATAAATTCTTCAGGACAGTGTTACAATTCTCGCCAGCAAGCAGGCACAAAGAATGTTTTCAGGATTTGTTTTTCCGGATCTTGTCTGTTTTTGGACCTTTTGGAGAAGATTGGATTGATTTTAAATATGCTGTTGTTATACTGTTCCCTAATCCAAAAATTTTTTTTTTACTAATCTGAATAAAACATGCTCTACTATATTTTAAATCAACTAATACAAGTGAAAATATTTGTAAATATCAAAACTAATCAGTGGTCAGCATTGTTCTGTCACTCCATTTGGGCAAAATCATATGTCGTCCTATAATACCTTGCAATGAATGAAAAGAAAAGAGGCCTTAAAAATTATTAAGACAGTACTTCCATCTATATTCTGCCCTTGCCTTCGCTATCCTGGATGTATGAGCTTTACAAGGCTTGGAAATGAAAGCCTTATTTCAGTCTATCGGCTCTTTATCCCACTGTGTCGTGTCTCTGGTGAATTCACCTGGGGTTATATCAGCTAAAATTAGACTCTCAATTATGAGCAATTACCGTCAGGCCTGTGGGCCCCACAGTGTATTCACTCTCTTGCTCACACCCGCACTGTGCCACGCCACTCCAGTTTATTGCGTGACTGGGTAAGTACAGTAAAGTGAAAGTGCACTGGGTAAAGCTTTGCTCGCACTTCCTCAATCTCATTTTTGCTTCATTATTTGTTTGTGACTCAATAATAGTAAAGACTGCAAATTATCTAACACGCTGAATACTTGGAACTTTCCCTGGAGCAGTGTAGCATAAATATGTGCTAAATCCATCACATGTTATCTCAAGCTTATCGTGGCCTGCTGTAATTGCAGACACTCGATCTAAATATGATAAACGAGCAGGTGCTTTAAAGGCTTCATTTGTGGTAATATGCTAAGTAACTATACCTCTGGGGGTGACCCAATATTTGAATAGTTAGTTAAGCATAGCATATGGACTGAAATGTCCTCAGCAGCACCAGCAGCAGTCTTAATCATGTGATTACAAAGGCAAGTTCAAACTGGGTGCTGTTGTAAATTTGTCCCCCATTAGAAAATTAAAAGACCCGTGTTTTTCTTACATGCAAGGGCATTTAAGAGCCAGGACCTCTTAGAGGAGCTGATGTTGCCTTACAACTAGGAACCATATGCAAGAGAGCATATGTCCGAGAAACTGTTCACATAGAGATAAGATGGATATGATTTAAAAAGTAGAAAAGCAAACATCCTTATCTAAGTTTTGACGTTAAAGTGCTTTTGTTATATCTGGTAAATTTAAACCACTGGCTCTTGACAGGAAAAAGATTAAATCTGTGGAGGAATCTCCAAAGCTGTATGTCTAAAAAGGAGCTCATGCTTGTGCTCAGTCCTACTAGCTACTAGTGGTTTTAGGTTGGCGCAGTACTGACACACTGCACTGAAATATTTAGACTGGCCCATTTAATGAGTGCGAGCTAAAGCCTTGTAACATTATAAAAAAGTGTAATCAAGTAACCTAATAAGTCAAATATATGCATATATAAATTGACAGAGTAAGTTTTATTTTGAATGTGATGTAGTGATGCTGGTATTTAACTCATCTCTGCTCTATTGCTCTGCTGAACAAGGATACTTGCCTGCTGAACCATCAGTGGCTTCCATGCATAAACAATTCAAATAGAGCTGTGTCCTACTTTCATTTCTTTTATTGTTGCCAACAATTGTCTGAGCCTACTAACAACCCAGCACCTGATACAGTTCACTGCAATCGGTATATTCCTGGCCAATGGAGACTGTCCAGAGATATGAAGTATCACAAGTTCCAAAGCTGTTGCTACTGGTACCTTCTGGATGTTGCTTTGCTTACAAGCTTGCAGTATTTAAAAAAAAGGGTGCCCTTCATCCATCACTTGCATCAAAGTATCAACTGCTTGACTTCCCACCAAAGACCATAAAGATGAACCATTAATGATGCGGCAACCCCTTAATTCTTACAGAGACATTTTGGGAAAGTAATTAAGACCTAAGGTTATGTAGTTCCTAAGACAGTTTTGGTATTTCAGCTGCCTGATAAATCTGCACACTATGGATGTGTAACACTTGTATGTTCCTTGGAAAAAGCCTTTTCCTTTGTACACCTTTGGAGATGTGGTTTAAGCACATTTTAGAGTGTACAAGTGCATTGCATGTGCTGAACTCCCTGCACACCTGAACTAAAGTGAAATAACACAGGAAGGTTAAAGCATGTAATTCAGTTCCTAGTATTATTTACTTACCCCCAGGGAGTATTTCCTCTTTAAAGTTTCATTTTAAAAGTGCAAATAAGAAAATGGAAGTACTCAAGTACTGAGGTTTCAGTTATAATTACAGTTATTCTATGAAACTGTAAGCATTTCCATGATGTTTTGGCATTTAAAAAGCATTTACTGCACTGAGTATAAAATCTGTATTCTTAATAGTTGGTTGATTTAAGGATCCATATGTAACAAAACCAAAGGAAGCAATTGGTCTTCACTGGTTGTAAAACTCTTAATGAACTGGGGTGAAAAACTGCCTTAAAGTGATTCAGATTGAAAGTGACACACCTTATACTGCTGATAATTTCCCTTGCTTTGGCTTGGTGAAATATCACCTCAGATTTTCTTAGAGGATAACTTCAGAGAGTAGGTTTATTATAGTGGCAGATTACTCCCGTCATTCATAGTGTGTGTGGATTAAACCCGTGGCAAATGAGAAAAATAGGTCAAATAGTAACCATCTCTATCCTCGTCATTTTTGGCCACATTTAGAGGCGAAATTATTTCATTTCTCACCAAGTTGTTACAAATTGGAGTAAGAAATGACAAGTCCGAGTACTAAATATTTATTTCTTCAGATACTGTTCTGTTCATTTCAGGTGAATTATCACATGTCTTTGCAGGGTCCATGATTTTTTATTTATTTTTTTTCCTCTCTCACAAACTCCAAATCATATTATTTATCTTTTAGTTGCTTTTAGTTGTTTTGTAAAAACTGTGCATTTACCGCTGCATCCCTTTCCCACCCCTCAGGTCAAGAGCGATTTGGGAACATGACGCGGGTGTACTACAAAGAAGCCGTGGGGGCATTTGTGGTGTTCGATGTAACAAGGGGCTCCACATTTGACGCCGTGTCTAAGTGGAAGCATGACCTAGACAGTAAGGTGAAGCTGGCTAACGGCAACCCCATCCCCTCAGTGCTGCTCGCCAATAAATGTGACCAGAAGAAAGAGAACTCCAACAGCACAGCTCTAATGGACAATTTCTGCAAAGAAACTGGCTTTCTGGGCTGGTTTGAAACCTCGGCTAAGGTGAGAAAGTGCCAGTGGACAAAAGCCGTTTAATTTTATATGCATTCCTCTTTAGAGCTGGGTGACGCTCTTCTTTTTAAACTTGTGTCCTCTCATATTTATTCTGCACTTTAAAACATCCTACAGCAGCATGAAATGAAAAGTTAAGGCAGGCTGAAATATTTCCTTTAAAGTCAGCCGAGTCATTGTTAAACATGATTAGTGCTGGATTCAAATCACGTTTTACACGTGAATGTGACTTGTGTTCAATAACAGCTTTGTGCTCAGTGCTCATGTAGCAAAGTCAGAATAAAAGGAGATACTTATTCTTTTACTGAACAGATTTTTAAAGACAGGAAATCCTCAAAAGTTAATCCAAAGAGAAGTGAGACATCTTCTGTGTGGCGTAATCACGTTAGGTTGACTGTAGTTATTGTGAAATTGTTACACGTTCTTGTTTTTTTTTTTAGTCAGAAGCCGATTCAGCAGTTGTTCATGTTAGCATTTTTGATTCAGAATTCAGTGTTACATATGGAGGCTTGTAAGTAATTTGCATTAGATTAAAGGGCTGCAATCTGTTTAATGACTTAAAAATTACCAAATACATTGGAACAATTAAATTTCTTTTCAAAAAGACAAGCATCAATCCAGCTGTCTTTGGCATGCATGCATGCATGCATGCACAATATCTGGTAAAAAAAGTTTGTTGGACAGCTGGTGTGATAAGGTATCACATGACAGTGATGGATGTTACAGCCCAGAGCTGCAAGGATTAGAGGGATAAAGGTTTGAATGATAATGTTTTGTAGTGTTTCTTTTCAACTTGCGCCATGATGTCACTGGTTTGCTATTACTATCTTGAGATTGCTGCCCTCTTGCACTTGCTTTGTAAGCTAATTCTCATCTCTCTCTTCCACACACTTTAATTTAAAGGTCCCACATCCTACTGCTTGGAAATATGTTAATGTTGTTTGTTCTCTACGCCCTTTTAAGGGACTGTTATCCACGTAGAAAGAAGGAAATTCAGATACGCTCGTACTTTACAAAGTTTAGAAAAATCTTATTACTCTTTGAGAGTGGATTGGAAATAGGGCCTTTAAAAGGTAATTAATTAACTTATAAAATGTTCCGATGGGTATAATATTTCCATCTGAAATAAAGTGTAGTGCTAAACTTAGTTGTGCTAAAAGTTCTGTGCTTCAGTTGTTAGTACATGTTGTAGAACTTTGTTTTGTGATCATGAATATTCTACATTTTAAGACTCCAGGGAGACCTCTTTTTTTTTTTCCCCCTCAGTGAGCCTCTTCCTTCTTGGAAACTTCAAAATGACAAGCCGATAAACCGGGAAATGCCTACAGTCACGCACATGTACATTTCAAATAACAAACATCCATTATGTTTCCATGTTGTGGAATGCTTTGATGACTCTGGAATCAGCTGTTCCCATTTAGCTCATTCTAAATAACTGTTGTTCCTGGAGCTGTGCTACGTACCGAGTCATGTGACGTGTCTATGTGGGCGTGTGATGAGTGCAGAGCCAGTTCCTTTCTGTGGGTTAATGTTTTGTGTGCCTGTCACACTTGCACTAAACTCAACCCACAACAACCTGCGACTGGGATTCTGTTAATAAGTGCCAAACTTTCATGCTGATTTAAATGACGAAGAGCATATTTTCCCTAATACAGTAAAAGGGGAAAATGCAATGTCACGGTGAACTATGAGTTATAATGTCGTCAACAACCACATGCCATTACAATTTATTAAAAGAAATTACTTTAAGACTGGCTTGATTGAGCTAGCATACCAGTAAGTACTGTTTTTAGCTCAGTAGTCTTTAATAGAGTAAATACTACAAACCAGTTTATTTCATTATATTTTAAATCTTTATTTTATTTCTGTTTGCCTTTACTTGAGGCCTTTTTTGAAAACATCTTTGCTACTGTAGAGTCTGAGCAAAATCCATAAATATTCATTACCTCTTCAACCCATGCTATGACAGCTTTTGGGCCACAGTGTGAAGGACAAAGGCAAACAGTGATTTTCAGCCTGTCTCTGCTGGTCTCACTTTTGTCTTCTGTTACCCAGCTAAATAGGCTGGTTCACATAAAGGGCTTTCGTGAACTTCTGAAACTGCTCTGAGGACCATAGTGCAGGCCAAGGCAGAGGAAATTTCCAGTCTCCATACATACTGTGCTGCAAATGACTTTTTGTTTTAATTATGATTTTTTTTTAATCACCTCTCTAATATATGCTTTGACCTTTCTATAGGACAACATCAATGTGGATGAAGCTGCTCGATTCCTGGTAGAGAACATCTTGGCTAACGACAAAGGTTTGCCATATGAGGAGAGCAATGGAGACAGGATCAAACTGGACCAGGAGACTGTGGCTGCTGAGAGCAAGTCAGGCTGCTGCTAACACTCAATCCATTCACATTAGCCTCCCTTTGGCACCCATCCAGCCTGTGGCTTCTGCTCTCTATTGCAGCCTTGGAGAGGAATATATTTTTTGGGGTTGTTTTATTTTTTTTGTGTCTTCAAAGCTCCAGGAACTTCTCTCTTCACTGATGCCCATTTGACCTCTGTATCCGTAGTTTTTACACAGATACATTTTATTTAGATTTGCCTTAACCGTTCCCCTTCTTGTATCTACACGACTCTTTCAGGATCTTCGGTGCTGTCTTCATGTTAGGGTGCATTTCACCACCACCAGCAAACCTCGCCTCACTCACTCACCCCTTGTTGTTCTGACAGCCTCTGAAGGCTCGAGACTGTATCACACTGTAGAAGGGTTCAATCTAAGCAAAAGGCTGAGAAACCCAAGCTCTAAAATAACCTGTAGCCTTTCAAAGTCTGTGTGTTTTCTTTGCTGTACTTTCTCTCAGCCTCCTTCTGTTTATTTTTGTCACCCAGCAACAAAAAAGTGTCTCAGAACCAACGCAGGTGGACTTTAATGGCCCTTAATTTTTCATCTTACAGCAGCAAATCATGTTTGTGTCTGTAGCTTTTCTCTTTTTTTAGAGTACCGTGTAAAAAAGCAAGTAAATGGGCATCTTAGTTAAGTATTATCTTATTAGAAATGTGTTGTCTTAATGCCATATTTTCTCTAAAAGTGCCTTAATTGATTCATATTTTAGTGAGGCAATGGATCGCGCATTTACTTTACACAGAAGTATACAGCCGGACAATGAAGTATTTCAGTAATATGAGTAATAATAAAAACTTTAATGATGATACTAAATGAGACAATAGGAAACCTTTCTTTGATTGTCTCTCCACTGGTACGATAGTATGTTCATGTATGTTTCAGTATGCATTTTTAAATTGTGTTGGATTATGTATTGTATAACTTTGGAATTTGTGAAAAGCAGAAACGGACTACAAGGACTACGCTCAGTCGTCTTTTTGGATGCTAATCTGTTGAACTGTTCAGATGAAATGCAAAGGATTTTTTTTTTTAAACACGTTTACATGTAGAAATACTTAAACAAAAAAACAAAAAAAACTCAAGACCAAAACTAGAATAAACATTCGAACAGGTTTGTGCTGTCCACTTGTGATTAACTTGTCTGCTCAACTGTATGAATTGATTAAATGTGTTTATCGGAACTCTATACATATGTAACAAGAAAAGGACAGTGTACATTACCAATCTTTTATTACCAATCAATCAATCATGTTGCATAATCTGCTGGTAGATTGTATGAATTAGTAAACGTATGCCGATCCGTATACCTAAAAGATCATAGCAGTATAACTATTCCTTATTATATTAATACCCTGCTTTTATTGGCATGTAGAAATTCAAGCATGGCTGAGCTGGGAATATTCTCCTAGTAACAAATTTCATATTAGCATTATGAGCACAAGCACTAATGCTAATGCTTGTGAGGACTTGGATCTCTTCATAGGAAATACTGCAATTGTTGATCAGAAGTGCTTTATTAACACTAATTTTGAAAACTATATATACCACATTTTAGAAAACACTATACCCATTGTGTTAAACTTACCTTTAAGTAATTCAAAGCACTGACGACAGCTGTATTTTTGAAAACTACAGCGTCTGTGTGTGTGTGTGTGTGTGTGCAGGGTGCTCCATGTGACTCCTCTCACGAAACAGTGTGTGATAGTCATCAGACAGGGTTCTCTCACTACTAGAGCTTGTGCTCTTCCACACACCTAGCACAGAGATCTGCCAGCTGTTAAGCCTACAAGCACTAGTGTAACTTTTTTCATTGTTGGTACTCCAGTCTGCTTCCTCTTATGAAACTCTGCGGCATATTCTGTAGTTTTAGGTAGTAATGCTTTTAATTTCATTTTATGTTAAGGAATTCTTCTAATATATCAAATATACACCGCTTTCTTGTGGTAGATGGGAAGATGCTTAAAATTTAAATATGTCCATCCTTCACTATAGCAACAAGAGACGCAACTGTTCAAGGCCTCTCCCTCCCGCGTTATAGCTCGGTTGCGTAGCAACGCATAAACTTTCAAGAGCAGTTTGACATGGACAGAGAGACGATGATAAACAAAGGCCGCCTCTAGAGGTTCCTTCTCTTACTGTGTGAGTTGCCCGCGTCTTTCCCACAATAATGTCCAAGGCACATCCAAAGAAAAAGGAGTCATCTTCCAGCAAAGTGTCTTTATCCGACCGGCAGACGGAGTGAGTTCAGTGTAATGAAAGGAGAGACATAGTTAGCTTTAGCGTTAGCTACCATTAAGCCACTTAAGAAGAGATGTACTTTAGTATTTACAGTATTTCTTTCGCTGTCTGAGGGTAAAAGGGAACTGGTTGGGTTTATGTAATAAATCGTGGAGCTGGTTAACTGTGTTGTTAAAAACTCGCACAGAACAAATGAAGTATGTCATAATTTCAGAGCAGCGTCTCTAGCAGCCACTTCCTCTGAGAGCCTAGGAGGTGTGGGGAAATACAGGGTCCCCATTTGGCCCGAGTGGAATGATGCAGACGTCAACAGGGAGAAATGGGACTCAAACAGAGGTCCTGAGGATGGCAAGCCAACCAAGAGTCCTAGTGCTGTAAATATGAAGAGGACAATATTTACTTTTTTAAAATAATCAGTTAATTTATCATTACCCAAAATACCCTGTAAAGAATATATGTAATATGTGTAGCTAGGGTTACGTAAATTGTAAAGTTGTGTTAATTTATGGTTTCTGTACTTCACATTCACTTTGTTCCCTTTTGTATGCAGCCATTTTTTGAGGATCCCGAAGGAAAGCTTCTTCTGCCTCCGTGTTTGAAAGTTCACACCTGGAAGCGCCCAGCAGAGTTTATTGTTGACAAGGTAACCTTCATGCTTCTGTTACCTGCCCGCCTCGATTTTGCACTGATGACTGCTGTTATACAAAAGGGCTTTCCACCTAGACATCGGCAGTTCATTTCATGTTTATATACCTTGCAAGGTTAACAATGATATACAGGGTCCAGAATATGCATGCAATAGGTTTACACATGAAATTTTAAGACAATTCCTACTTCCTTTAGCCTTTTTGGCCATTTGTCATTATTGGATACTTTCTAGACTACAGGATAGATCTACTAATAAAAAAGGCAGGCTAAACCTGTTTTAACTTTCTGTGTTTCTTTGCCACACAGTGTGAAATATAGTTATGGAAACATGCTCTCTAGTCACCTCCAATGAAGTTTTAATTGCATCACTCCACTTTTCTGTTACCCCCTTCTTAGTGCAGTATTGAGCAATTACTGCAGGCTTCCTGTTTTTTGTATTAGTCCTTGCCAGGTCACATGCTGCCTTTTCACTCAAGATGTCAAAATCATTTAATTAATTTCATAAAAGAGGAGCAGAGCCGAATCACAAAAGCCATCAGCCATGCAGATGGAGGCAGCAGCTCTTCTACAGCATTCTGTCTTCAGTCTGTTTCCACAGAAAGTATTACTAGATTAGCAACGTTGTTTTTGGATATGGTTTAAATTTGGTTCTTGCTTACAGTTGCTTGCAATTGTACAAAACGTTTTTTTTTAATCTTGCAGCCTGCCTCATAGTCAGCTGACCCATTTATCCATATTTAATTAGTAACATGGTAGAAGCTATGAACTTGGTTGTCAAATATTCAGTGCAGACACAGTTCTGGGAGTGTCATGGTAAGGTTACACCAGTTTAGGCCCTGGGTTGAGCTGACTGTGTAGGTCCCTCATTCTTGTGTACTTTAAATTGGTGACCTTTGACAGCAGTATTGTAATGCTGATATGTTATTATAATGAATGCTATGCACACATGCTACTATACACTTTATACTGACTGCAGCTTTTTCTGTGAGTTTTCTGTGACGATTCTCAAGCGAATAAATGTCTTTTATAATTTACCTACAGTGAAAACTCTTTTGCTTTATTTCAGACTCCCACTGTCGTTGACAATCAAATGACATTTGACCTAGTCTCCCCTAATTGTCATCTGCTTTGTAGTGAGGTTAGTATTCAATATTTGTTTTCTACTTTACACTGACTTGTTGTTAGCTGTCATCCATCAGTGCTCAGATAGTCTAATTCCAATGTCAGCAGAGTGATGTCTGACTGACAGAAACAAATTATATGGGGGAAAATGTAATGCCCTTTGTGAATTAAAAATCAGATGATTGAGGGTTTCGCTAACGGATGCAGACCGATTTTCCTCTCTCTTCTCCATCCTGTCTCTGCTCCATGCTCCATGAAGCTGATGAGGTGGATTGTCAGCGAGATCCACATTCTTTGGATGCAGTTGAACTGCCCATCTACAGAGCACGAGGGATGGAGACCTTGGGGGCACATCTACTCTATGTGTAAGGTGGTGAATGGTCATGTGCCACTTTTCAACAGCTATGGCAAATACATCATCAGACTTTACTGGATGGTAAGGATCCAGACAGAATGCAAACACATACTCAGACATGAGTATGGTTCGGAAGAAGCCCTTTTTACTAGTGAGAATTGCTTTGGTTTGACGTTTATGCAGAACTAGAAAATTCTCCTATCGCTGCTTAGGAAGTCGCAGCTTTACAGCAACTGTTTATTAATGAATCTTTTAAAAATAGGCATAGCTGGATTGCAAAACATTGTCATACATTCTTCAACAGACTGCAGGATGTAGCACATGAGTAGGGAGTGGTAGCGGACTGATGGGGGATGTAGGGGGGGAAGGGATGAGAAAGCCTTATCCTCTCAGAGCTCAAATCAATCAGTCTCGCTGCTGTGCCAAAAGTAGCTGGGCTTCATACATTGCCTGATGAATAGATAAGGCTTAACAGGAGTCAGCTGCTTCTCACAGAGCAAAGCTCAAGTTTGATAACTACACTTAGTAAAACCCTGAGAGCAGGCACAGCCTATGAGGATGATAGCGTCGTTCAGTTTGATTATGTGTAAGTGTAAAGACTTCACAGGTTTAAAAACATCGCACAGGAACACAGTCTGAGGGCTTGCATTAGAATCTCTGTATGGCAGACCTTGCATCTTTGTGTCTTTTCAGAGGGAGAGACAATTTGGGTCAACAAGAGAGTGAAAAAGACAGAGTGATATTGTTCTGTGACTGTGACACTGTGACTCTTGCCTTGACAAACAAGACTGACATGGTTGTAGGCAGCCGTCCCCGTGCCAACCTTAGCACGCTAGCAGATGGTTGTTGAGATGGCATTAAGCACCCAGCCCCCATCACCCTCTTCCCATTTCCTTCGCTGTTTTTCCTTAAAGGCTGCTCCTTTTCTCTCAGTCACGTGATTCTTTGTGGTTCCGTGCCTATATTTTTCCGTATGGATCCTGTCAACACTGTGTTCCCATTCCTGCTTTTCTTGATCTGTCCTACAATTTCCCCAATTGCACTGTATTTTCATCCAACGGTCCTTATCTGGGCAGTGGTTTGACGAGAAAAGGGTAGAGCAAGTGAGAAATGGTATATTCGTTCGACCTCTGTGTGGGTTTGCATTACTTGGGTACACTGTTCTGATAGATAAGGAGAACTGCGGATGTGATTATTTCCTGCTTTGCTGCGTTTCCTTAAGCAGCGTGAAACTCCCTCAGATGGCCTCCAGATAGACCACAACACAGATAATGGCTTAAGACACAAGCATAATCATGGCAAATGCTAAGGAGAAATGTGGGACATCAATACCAAAAGGCTGTCCTATCCTGAAGATGCAACCCCAGTTCCAAAAAAGTTGGAACTCCAAAAAAGTTGTTTATTGTATAAAATAACAAAATAATCTGCCAGATAATCATCTAAACAACACAAATCAATGGTTTAGCCCTCTTATTTGAGGAGCACTCTTTTTTTTTTTTTTACGTCGTTTTATTTTTCACTGTCTTTTCTTTCCTTCCTTCCTTTTTTTCAGGGTTGTTGGAGGAAGATATTAGTGGATGATTTTATGCCATTTGATGAGGACAATAACCTGCTTCTCCCTGCCTCTACCTGTCAGTCAGAGTTATGGCCAATGCTGCTGGCTAAAGCTCTAATTAAAGTGGCAAACACAAAGTGAGTTAACATATGTTCAGACAGAAACTTTATAAGTATTTTAGCACTACCCCAAGGAGCTGGGGAAATAATTTATAATCCTAATGTAATGCTGCTTTAGAACAGACCTCGAGTTTTTTGTAAGTAGCAGCGAATAAGGCCACAGTAAAAATACATCACACAGTATGCACCCCAAGACTGTACACTAAACCTAATTTCAGCAGGGTTACTGTACAGTGTTCAATTTTAATTTATTTCAATAAATATATATGGGGATAAACTATATATGCGTGAAAAACGGAGCAAGTCATTAAATCTGCTCACTTTGTTTTTTGTTATTTCCTCCCCGTCTAAGTGCATTGTAGATGTTTTCATGTTTCCAATTTTCACCGTGAAACTTAGTTTCAGGACGTTAATCTCTAAGCTGGCAAACATATGTGTGTTGCCCACATTTGTTGAAAAAATTTGAAGCTTACACACATGCACAAGAACCCCTGCGGAGTGCCATTTGCTGACTTGGCTGTACCTTCCCAGGACTTATCCTGTGTATTTGCCATGGGTGTAATTTGACAGTGTAATTTGGTGGCAGATAGACAATGTTCATGCCTCTGATGGGGCTGTTCTGTTGTCGCTTGAAGGTTGAGACATAGATGTTTCAGCTAGGGCAGAAAATAAAGAGTCTTCCTCATAATAATAATAATAATTTATAAGACATACGTTTTAATATAATAAATGTCTAATTTACCTGTTCAGGTGTTCGCTACTGCTTTTCAGAAAAACTTTTTGTCATTTTTTTGTGAAAAGCTGAATATGAGGTCTCGTTCACTTTGGTGCTGAGCAGGATTTTTGGCAGGATTAAAGACTATGGCATTACCATGTAAGTTTTATGAATTTCACTTACTCGAACATAGCATGAACGTGGACTGGACTCCCAAAAGGACCAATTAAAGCAAGGGCAGCTGTCTCTTTCAAGCGAAAATTGTGTGAGAAGGATACCTAATATAGACATTCTTGCACACACACTCCTCAGAATTATTTGAGCAGTTACAAGGTTTACCAACTAATGCAAATTCAACAATGCTGAATGTAGCCTGAACCTAAATTTTTGGTGTTCTTGATATGTATTAAAAAAAAAAAACTATACTATAAAAATGCCCAAGTCAGGATAATGTGACTCTTAGAATACTACTAGGTATCAATGACCTTTGTTGTCCTATTAGCTGTAATTCAAAAGCATGACCGGAAATTAATGACACAATCTAAACACACAGTTCTTTACTATGTTTGAAAACAGAAAGACACATTCAATATTTCTTCTCAGTTAACAGCATTCTCATGATTTAACCACCCTGTCACCAATCACATTAAACACTTATTTCCCGCGTTGAAACCGTCACCTCACATGATCTGTTTGAGAACAGTGCCAGTGCTAAAAATGGTAGTTTGAGTGCTGTATCTGATATGTTGCATATTTTGAACAAAAGAAAAGAAACGGTTCTTATGTGTTTGTTTCTCAGTTTGTCAGATGTCTGCGGGGGGATGGACCAGTTCACTTTTATCCACACCCTCACCAGCTGGATTCCAGAAACTCGTCCTATAAAGTAAGGACTTTAATGGTTGACCATACTTTTTGATCTATTGTATGATATGTGCTTTGTATGTTCTATGTCACTTTCTGTTCAATAAATTATACACTGACGGGATGCTTCATTAGTACACCTGTTCAACTGCTCATTAACACAGGTATGTCAGCCAATCACATGGCAGCCACTCATTGCATTTAAGGATGTCAATATGGTCATGATGACCTGATTTAGCTCAAAATGAGCATCAGAATGAGGAAGAAAGGTTATTTAAATGACTTTGAACATGGCGTAATTGTTGGTGCCAAATGAGCTGGTATAAGTATTTCAAAAACTGCTGATCTACTGGAATTTTCCCACACAACCATGTGCTCCAAAAAAGAGAAACTATCCAGTGTGGAGGATATTGTCTTGGCAAACTTTAAGCCCCCTAGACATTCAAACACAACAGCCACCTGAGTATTGCTGTTGACTACATCGATGACTTTATGTAATGTGCCATGACTCAAACCTCGCATCATCTCAAACTGGTTTTGTGAACATGACAGTTAGTTCACTTCACTCAAATGGCCTCCACAGTCACCAGATGTCAATAGATCCAATAGAGCACCTTTGGGAGTGTGGTGGAACTGGAGATTCAGATCATGGATGAGCAGCCAGTAAATCTGTAGCAACTGTGTGATGCTGTGATGTAAATACCAAAATCTCAGAGGAATGTTTGAAGGCAATCGGGGAATCCAGTACTGGCAAAGTGTACTAATAAGGTATCCAGTGGATATACATGGAATATATGTTCCATTTACTGTGTGTCTTTGTTAACAGGGCTGATATTTTTAATTTTTTTATATAGTTTAAGGTCTGTGGCAAAAATAATGCAGAAAATTGCATCTGTAGGAGATGGAAGGAGATATGTTGTATACTGGGGGGAGAGTAATATCAGTGTAGAACTGCAGCTCATCAGTGATAGAGCTTTAATGGGGCAACAGTATTTGTTGGTGGAGCCAGGGAGTGTTATTCTCTGTAGCTCAGCAGGTTAGCTGTTGTTAGTGGGTCGCCTGGGGAATCTTATCAGCACGTGCAATAAATGAGCATGACATTTGTTTGTGTTTCAGACTGATTAATGAAACATGAAGTTGTAGTTACTTATGCACTTGCCCACACAGAATACACAGGATCTAATATACCTCACTTACTGCAAGGTAGAAGTTCTGACAATATAAACATAGTAAATAAATATATCATTATGTTAAATATTATGTGACACTGTAAAGTACCCTTAGGATGCTTCTTTCTTTTGCTTGTAATATTCAATTAGACTGCTAAACACAAAGACGGTCAAAAACGCTAAAATAAATAACACATTTACATCCTCTCTGCCTGTACTAATAACAAGTAACTGTATATTAGTGCAGCTAATACTGCCACTTAGCAATATTAGCTCAAGTTGTTTTTATTCATGCACTGCAGCCCTAACCTTTCTAGACATTACCATACTGAGTTATGCATGAGAACTTCAGAATCGTTCGGACCGGACATTAAAGGACTTGGCTTTTCCTTTAAGCTCCACAGTACAAAGTCGATGTAATGTCCGATTGAGCTCATGCAAGAATAGAGAAATTGATTGCATGGAGAAGTCAAATGAAATGAGTTGGTGACACATGTTCATCTCCTGGATGCTCTGTCCAGTCATCACCTGTTTCCAAACCTTTGAAAGTGCAGACTGGTGAAGCTGGTATACCTGAACGACACTACAGACTTTTATTTTTGCTCATTCATTTCTTTGTGAGATGTTCAGGGGGTTTCTTGCATGTACTGGCTGTAGTATCAAGTCCACCTCCCCCACCTGTCCACCTCCACCCCCGAATCAGTGAAAAAGTCAATAATTTCCTTTGGATGCATGCTTGCTTTTTCACATGACTGTGTATACAACAGCCTATTGTATTGCAAACAAAGGGACAGTATAGGAAGAGGAACTGAAATTGCAGTTGTCACAAAGACACTAAGCAAAAGTGTACTTCATTTGACATCAGACACACTTAAAGTTGGAATGAGTTACAAATAAAAAGGGTTTAACTCACAACTACTAGGGTTAAGCCTTGTTTAACTTTTCTGAGCTGAGCAGTTTCAGACCTGCTTTCCATTCATTCAGGCCTGCTTTCAGAACAAAATGACTGGGTGTGCATCAGAAATTAGTGAAAATGATCTATACCTATAGACCTTACAAAGGATAACCTTGGAAAAACGCGGGAGCATGGTATAATGGTTGTCAAACAACATCTTTATTGATATACAGTGGGGCAAAAAAGTATTTAGTCAGCCACCGATTGTGCAAGTTCCCCCACCTAAAATGATGACAGAGGTCAGTAATTTGCACCAGAGG